>NW_027223017.1:0-24000 GCF_030179905.1 Drosophila bipectinata | reverse complement strand
ATCCGAGATCCCCCTTGGGCCACGATTGTGTTGAAAATTGGCCAGGGGATCAGGGTAGGCGAATTTCCAACGATGACAGGTGCTCCAGGTGTTGTGGAGAATGGCAACACACATATAGGTGGTAAACACACTTTTATTTTGGATTATAATTTGCCGCTTAAGTTGCACACATATAGGTGGTAAACACACTTTTATTTTGGATTATAATTTGCCGCTTAAGTTGCTGTATCCAATTGGCAACATTTGAGTAATTTAAAGGCACTATTTAAATTCACTCGTGGCAGATGAGAGAACCGTATAATTGTGCACATAAGACTTGCCACTTATGTACATCGTAATTTCAATCAAGATTTCCAGAAACGCTTCAATCTAGAATTGAATGCTGTTTAATTAGCAGTTTACCCTTTTCAACTGGCTAATTATGATTTTATCTTTCTGTTAATAACCGGGACTGATCCACTGCAGCGGCGGTTAAGAAAGGGATAATAAATATGCACATGTCCATGGTGTACATATTATAGTAATCCAGGAAACTTGATGATTTGGCTAATAGGCAGCATCCTCAAACTGGCTATTTAGCAGGCGGTGGTTCTTGATTGCATTGAGCTGATTAAAAGCGCCAATTAATTTCACTTTTTATTTGCTGGCCAGGATCCGTTATACAAATGCGCATATTGGGGTAGGTTTGCACATATGAAAGATTACACAAACTTGTAAGGTGTAATATGGCGGCAATAATTAATAAATCCAGGTGGTGCTGGGATCCAATTTTTCCGGTTGCTCCAGGTGAATCCAGGTAGCTCCGCGGTGGCCGAAACATTGGAGGGTCGTCTCTTCACTCCAATAAAGTTGATCCGAGATCCCCCTTGTGCCGTGATTGTATTGGAAATTGGCCAGGGGATCAGGGTAGGCGAATTTCCAACGTTGACGTGGTCCTCCAGGTGTTGGGGAGTGTTGGCAAGAAATCCAGGTACGCATCTTGCATGTATTAGGCTGCTCCAGGTGTTGGAAAAGCAAACAGGACGGCCAGGTAAATTGGCCATAAATTCCAATAGAGTTCCAGTTGACACCAAAAAAAGCGACTGAGCAGCCAGTTAAGTAATTCCCTCCAGTTTAGGGTGCTTCGAATATCGTCGGCGAAGGCAAGTCATCTGGGAATACGTTTTCCATATTAAGCATGTTGCTCCAGGTGTTGAAGAAATATGGAGGGCATCCGGGTAGGTGATTATTCATGATTAAATCACATACGATGCCAATGGCCAGTTCTATGCTGTTTAGTACTAGCGACTGGCAACCTGGAGAGTGTGGCTTATCCAGGTTATTATAGTTGACTTGATTTCCAAATGGAGTAGGATATGGATAATGGATACATCGTCAGTCGGCTGGAATCCGGGCAAAATTTAAGGCTCCAAGTGGAAAAACGGTAGCTGGCATCCAGGTGGATATAAATCCAATAGGATGGCAGCTGGGATCCTGATTAGTGTAATTAATGGTCAGCTTCAGGGATCCACGTGTATTTATTTGTTGACTCCCAATTGGCACGGCGACTGGAGACCTGAATATAAGAATTATTAGTGGGCTTCAGGTATCCAAATAAATATAGAACCAATGGGATTAGACGCTGGTATCCGGAATGTACTGTTTAATAATGAATTCCAAATGAGACTGTGGATGGAATCATGTATAGTACAATTGTGATGAGCTCCAATGTGGGACATCCGTGTAGTATTATTCATCAGAGGCTGGGATCCAGGTCGAGTTGAGTTCCAGATGAAGACAAGCTGGCATCCAGTTGATAAAAATAAACGGGATCCAGATGTGAGTGTAGTTGGAACCATGGCTGGGATCCATTCAATTTTATTCGTCAGTAGAATGGATCCAGGTATAAAATCTGCTTCCAGATGAGGGACATGCTGGCATCAGGTTGAGATAAAATAAACGTGATCCAGATGTAATTGGAACCTTAGCTAGGATCCAGTTTGCAGATGCTGAGATTCAGGTAAGTTGAATTCCAAATATAAAAAAATGGATGACGTCCATGGGTATAAAAACGAAACGAAGTCCAGATGTATAATGTGGCTGGAATGCTGGATAGTGTAATTGATAGTCAGTGGTTGTTATCCAGGTTAAGTATTGCGATCCGAATGGAACGACGGTAGCTGTTATCCAGGTATGATCCGAACGGAAAATTTACTGGCATCTAGGAATTTTTGAAGAGCTCCAAACAGCATGATTATTGTCATCCAAAACCATAAGCTTTTATTGGTTTCAGAAAGCACCCACTCCGAAGGCCCAATATGGGGCCAAATCCAAAACGACGGAGGGGTTTGGGTATACGGTTGATAGGGATTTGGCATATTTTGGGTCAAATCACAAAATAGCATCCAATGCATGGTTAGTCTCGGCATTGGAAATCCTATCGGCAGCAGCGATGGTGGGACTGGTTTGATCCTCCACCAGGTTGTTGGGGAGTACGGAGACGGTGGGTTCCATTGGCTGCTGAGGGCCAGATAGCTACAATTCTGGTTGGAGTAGCTGCTGGCATCCTGATGAGTTGTTTTATACATCAGTAGCTGCCAGAGATCGCATCTCAACGGAGTCAGTGGGACCTGAGTGGCAATCGGCAGGTTCCCCATATAAGTTGAATGTGGGGTCCTTCACCAGGGTGGCAATCAGTTTGAGAAGGGACTGCAGCAGCAGTGTGACTAAGTCCTCAATCCTGTCGAGTTTGCTGCTGGTCAATTTATGCATCTCAATCCAATTAATAGAGTTCCGGGGACGCCGCTTTTGGTGTGTATGGGTACTGGGCTCCCGATTCTGGACGGCTCTCACATTAGTACGTCTCTCGTTCTGCGATTGTTGAGAGCGTAAATTGGCCTGGAACTGCTTCAAGTGTGACTCGGCTGGATTGCGTTTTGTAGATTTGCCGCCATTGGCAAGAGTCCTGGAATTAGTGCGTCTTTTATCCAGGAGCTGATTCTCCAAAGCACCAGGATCGTTCTGCAGGCGTTGAGAGCGTAGATTGGCCTGGAACTGCTTCAAGTGGAACTCGGCTGGGTTACGTCTAGAGTTCCTCTTGGCACGTTTTTGAGGGGTGGCATCTTCCTTGAACGGGTTAGTAGGCTTCTTTTGGTGCGACCACTTCGCATTTTTCGCTGAAACAGGGTAGTTTTTATTGGCATCATTGTTACCCATCTTTCTAGTCGACGAGGTACGCTGCAGAGGCTCCCAATAATTGCTACTTGACTTTGTCTCCGCCCGGGGCTTTGGGTATGGGCGCCTCACTGAGCCAGATCCAGAGCGCCACTGGGTGTTGATTTGGACATGCTGCTGTCTGGGGGATCCATTGTTGAGGACCCTAAGCTTCAGTGATTTAAATGTTGGGCATCCACGGTAGGTACTGGTATGCTGCCCACCACAATGGCAGCATTTTACAGGATCAGTCCATGATCTCCTGCAATCAGACGATGGATGTGGGCCCGCACATAGCTTGCAGGCAAATGCTCTTCTGCAGGTCTCACTCCAGTGTCCAGGGTCCAGGGTTAGTGGGCTGCAGGGATACGGTGGCGGAGAAGGCACAGTAGGCTTACTTGGCTTCACAGGAACAGCAGGAACAGTGGTGGCTGGGGCATCCTTCTTGGGTGTTTTGGGACAAAGTGCGTTGATTTGAGCAGTTGGGGTCCTGCGCTCCTCAACCAGTTTTGGCGCACAGTTACTACTGACTACTGGGGCCTTGGCTGGTGTAGGAAGAGCCGGGAAATCAGCATCACTGAATTTAACAGCACGTCTGGGAGTGATGACAGCGCGCACAGGCAACGGTTGGACAGCCTGTGTGATCCTATTGGGGGGGTCCAGATCCATAGGGTCCAGATCCTGAGGGCGGGGCGCAGGTGGGGCAGGTTCGTTCACCAGCGGGGCGGTCTCCTTAATAGTGTTGCCATCCACAATAACAGGTGCCGGATTTGAAGAAGGGGACAATCCCATATTTGTCCGCCTCTCTTTGATTTCCCTGATACTGCTGCAGGCCTGTTTGACTGATTTTAGGCTGTCAAATAGGATTTGCAGGGCCTGATTATCGCTTGGGATGACTCTCTTGGGGGCGCTGGAGATGCGGGCCGATGACGAAGAGAGTTGACGCTTAGTATTGCTACCAGCAATATTAGCAGTATTAAAAGCGGCCAGTTGTTGATCAGCCACTTTGCCCTTGTCAGTAGAGTTGATGGCGGTGTTGCTGGTTCCAGTTCCGGGCAAATTAGTGGCCGTGATGAGGGGGCTGGGCTCCGTTAATTTATTGGCAGGATTAACAGGGGCCAGCTTATTTGGTTTGTCGTCGGCACCATGAAAAACAAAAACTTTATTACTCTTGGCATTTGTGGTAATTTTCCATGGCAGTGTGGGAGCCAATGGAAGAGAAACTCGCTTTTCAGTAGAGTAGTCCCTCGGATCCGTAGAGTTGACTAAAGAGAGTTTTGAAGAGACTGCATTGGCTTGAGTGAGGTATTGGAGGGTCGTCTCTTCACTCCAATAAAGTTGATCCGAGATCCCCCTTGGGCCGTGATTGTATTGGAAATTGGCCAGGGGATCAGGGTAGGCGAATTTCCAACGTTGACGTGGTCCTCCAGGTGTTGGGGAGTGTTGGCAAGAAATCCAGGTACGCATCTTGCATGTATTAGGCTGCTCCAGGTGTTGGAAAAGCAAACAGGACGGCCAGGTAAATTGGCCATAAATTCCAATAGAGTTCCAGTTGACACCAAAAAAAGCGACTGAGCAGCCAGTTAAGTAATTCCCTCCAGTTTAGGGTGCTTCGAATATCGTCGGCGAAGGCAAGTCATCTGGGAATACGTTTTCCATATTAAGCATGTTGCTCCAGGTGTTGGAGAAATATGGAGGGCATCCGGGTAGGTGATTATTCATGATTAAATCACATACGATGCCAATGGCCAGTTCTATGCTGTTTAGTACTAGCGACTGGCAACCTGGAGAGTGTGGCTTATCCAGGTTATTATAGTTGACTTGATTTCCAAATGGAGTAGGATATGGATAATGGATACATCGTCAGTCGGCTGGAATCCGGGCAAAATTTAAGGCTCCAAGTGGAAAAACGGTAGCTGGCATCCAGGTGGATATAAATCCAGTGGGATGGCAGCTGGGATCCTGATTGGTGTAATTAATGGTCAGCTTCAGGGATCCACGTGTATTTATTTGTTGACTCCCAATTGGCACGGCGACTGGAGACCTGAATATAAGAATTATTAGTGGGCTTCAGGTATCCAAATAAATATAGAACCAATGGGATTAGACGCTGGTATCCGGAATGTACTGTTTAATAATGAATTCCAAATGAGACTGTGGGTGGAATCATGTATAGTACAATTGTGATGAGCTCCAATGTGGGACAGCCGTGTAGTATTATTCATCAGAGGCTGGGATCCAGGTCGAGTTGAGTTCCAGATGAAGACAAGCTGGCATCCAGTTGATAAAAATAAACGGGATCCAGATGTGAGTGTAGTTGGAACCATGGCTGGGATCCATTCAATTTTATTCGTCAGTAGAATGGATCCAGGTATAAAATCTGCTTCCAGATGAGGGACATGCTGGCATCAGGTTGAGATAAAATAAACGTGATCCAGATGTAAAAGTAATTGGAACCTTAGCTAGGATCCAGTTTGCAGATGCTGAGATCCAGGTAAGTTGAATTCCAAATATAAAAAAATGGATGACGTCCATGGGTATAAAAACGAAACGAAGTCCAGATGTATAATGTGGCTGGAATGCTGGATAGTGTAATTGATAGTCAGTGGTTGTTATCCAGGTTAAGTATTGCGATCCGAATGGAACGACGGTAGCTGTTATCCAGGTATGATCCGAACGGAAAATTTACTGGCATCTAGGAATTTTTGAAGAGCTCCAAACAGCATGATTATTGTCATCCAAAACCATAAGCTTTTATTGGTTTCAGAAAGCACCCACTCCGAAGGCCCAATATGGGGCCAAATCCAAAACGACGGAGGGGTTTGGGTATACGGTTGATAGGGATTTGGCATATTTTGGGTCAAATCACAAAATAGCATCCAATGCATGGTTAGTCTCGGCATTGGAAATCCTATCGGCAGCAGCGATGGTGGGACTGGTTTGATCCTCCACCAGGTTGTTGGGGAGTACGGAGACGGTGGGTTCCATTGGCTGCTGAGGGCCAGATAGCTACAATTCTGGTTGGAGTAGCTGCTGGCATCCTGATGAGTTGTTTTATACATCAGTAGCTGCCAGAGATCGCATCTCAACGGAGTCAGTGGGACTTGAGTGGCAATCGGCAGGTTCCCCATATAAGTTGACGGTGGGGTCCTTCACCAGGGTGGCAATCAGTTTGAGAAGGGACTGCAGCAGCAGTGTGACTAAGTCCTCAATCCTGTCGAGTTTGCTGCTGGTCAATTTATGCATCTTAATCCAATTAATAGAGTTCCGGGGACGCCGCTTTTGGAGTGTATGGGTACTGGGCTCCCGATTCTGGACGGCTCTCACATTAGTACGTCTCTCGTTCTGCGATTGTTGAGAGCGTAAATTGGCCTGGAACTGCTTCAAGTGTGACTCGGCTGGATTGCGTTTTGTAGATTTGCCGCCATTGGCAAGAGTCCTGGAATTAGTGCGTCTTTTATCCAGGAGCTGATTCTCCAAAGCACCAGGATCGTTCTGCAGGCGTTGAGAGCGTAGATTGGCCTGGAACTGCTTCAAGTGGAACTCGGCTGGGTTACGTCTAGAGTTCCTCTTGGCACGTTTTTGAGGGGTGGCATCTTCCTTGAACGGGTTAGTAGGCTTCTTTTGGTGCGACCACTTCGCATTTTTCGCTGAAACAGGGTAGTTTTTATTGGCATCATTGTTACCCATCTTTCTAGTCGACGAGGTACGCTGCAGAGGCTCCCAATAATTGCTACTTGACTTTGTCTCCGCCCGGGGCTTTGGGTATGGGCGCCTCACTGAGCCAGATCCAGAGCGCCACTGGGTGTTGATTTGGACATGCTGCTGTCTGGGGGATCCATTGTTGAGGACCCTAAGCTTCAGTGATTTAAATGTTGGGCATCCACGGTAGGTACTGGTATGCTGCCCACCACAATGGCAGCATTTTACAGGATCCGTCCATGATCTCCTGCAATCAGACGATGGATGTGGGCCCGCACATAGCTTGCAGGCAAATGCTCTTCTGCAGGTCTCACTCCAGTGTCCAAAGAATTGGCATGTTTGGCATTGGGTTAGTGGGCTGCAGGAATACGGTGGCGGAGAAGGCACAGTAGGCTTGGCAAGAAAGTGTTGGCAAGAAATCCAGGTACGCATCTTGCATGTATTAGGCTGCTCCAGGTGTTGGAAAAGCAAACAGGACGGCCAGGTAAATTGGCCATAAATTCCAATAGAGTTCCAGTTGACACCAAAAAAAGCGACTGAGCAGCCAGTTAAGTAATTCCCTCCAGTTTAGGGTGCTTCGAATATCGTCGGCGAAGGCAAGTCATCTGGGAATACGTTTTCCATATTAAGCATGTTGCTCCAGGTGTTGGAGAAATATGGAGGGCATCCGGGTAGGTGATTATTCATGATTAAATCACATACGATGCCAATGGCCAGTTCTATGCTGTTTAGTACTAGCGACTGGCAACCTGGAGAGTGTGGCTTATCCAGGTTATTATAGTTGACTTGATTTCCAAATGGAGTAGGATATGGATAATGGATACATCGTCAGTCGGCTGGAATCCGGGCAAAATTTAAGGCTCCAAGTGGAAAAACGGTAGCTGGCATCCAGGTGGATATAAATCCAGTGGGATGGCAGCTGGGATCCTGATTGGTGTAATTAATGGTCAGCTTCAGGGATCCACGTGTATTTATTTGTTGACTCCCAATTGGCACGGCGACTGGAGACCTGAATATAAGAATTATTAGTAGGCTTCAGGCATCCAAATAAATATAAAACCAATGGGATTAGACGCTGGTATCCGGAATGTACTGTTTAATGATGAATTTCAAATGAGACTGTGGGTGGAATCATGTATAGTACAATTGTGATGAGCTCCAATGTGGGACAGCCGTGTAGTATTATTCATCAGAGGCTGGGATCCAGGTCGAGTTGAGTTCCAGATGAAGACAAGCTGGCATCCAGTTGATAAAAATAAACGGGATCCAGATGTAAGTATAGTTGGAATCATAGTTGGGATCCGATTGGAAATTATTCGTCAGTAGAATGGATCCAGGTATAAGATTGGCTTCCATATGAGAAACATGCTGGCATCAAGTTGAAATAAAATAAACAAGATCCAGATGTAAAAGTAATTGGAATCTTAGCTGGGATCCAATTATAGAGATTGAGATCCAGGTAAATTGAATTCCAAATATAAAACAATGGATTACGTCCATGGGTATAAAACGAAACGAAGTCCAGATGTATAATGCGGCTGGAATACTGGATATTATAGTTGATAGTCAGTAGTTGTTATCCAGGTTGAGTATTGCGATCCGAATGGAACGACGGTAGCTGTTATCCAGGTATGATCCGAACGGAAAATTTACTGGCATCTAGGAATTTTTGAAGAGCTCCAAACAGCATGATTATTGTCATCCAAAACCATAAGCTTTTATTGGTTTCAGAAAGCACCCACTCCGAAGGCCCAATATGGGGCCAAATCCAAAACGACGGAGGGGTTTGGGTATACGGTTGATAGGGATTTGGCATATTTTGGGTCAAATCACAAAATAGCATCCAATGCATGGTTAGTCTCGGCATTGGAAATCCTATCGGCAGCAGCGATGGTGGGACTGGTTTGATCCTCCACCAGGTTGTTGGGGAGTACGGAGACGGTGGGTTCCATTGGCTGCTGAGGGCCAGATAGCTACAATTCTGGTTGGAGTAGCTGCTGGCATCCTGATGAGTTGTTTTATACATCAGTAGCTGCCAGAGATCGCATCTCAACGGAGTCAGTGGGACTTGAGTGGCAATCGGCAGGTTCCCCATATAAGTTGACGGTGGGGTCCTTCACCAGGGTGGCAATCAGTTTGAGAAGGGACTGCAGCAGCAGTGTGACTAAGTCCTCAATCCTGTCGAGTTTGCTGCTGGTCAATTTATGCATCTTAATCCAATTAATAGAGTTCCGGGGACGCCGCTTTTGGAGTGTATGGGTACTGGGCTCCCGATTCTGGACGGCTCTCACATTAGTACGTCTCTCGTTCTGCGATTGTTGAGAGCGTAAATTGGCCTGGAACTGCTTCAAGTGTGACTCGGCTGGATTGCGTTTTGTAGATTTGCCGCCATTGGCAAGAGTCCTGGAATTAGTGCGTCTTTTATCCAGGAGCTGATTCTCCAAAGCACCAGGATCGTTCTGCAGGCGTTGAGAGCGTAGATTGGCCTGGAACTGCTTCAAGTGGAACTCGGCTGGGTTACGTCTAGAGTTCCTCTTGGCACGTTTTTGAGGGGTGGCATCTTCCTTGAACGGGTTAGTAGGCTTCTTTTGGTGCGACCACTTCGCATTTTTCGCTGAAACAGGGTAGTTTTTATTGGCATCATTGTTACCCATCTTTCTAGTCGACGAGGTACGCTGCAGAGGCTCCCAATAATTGCTACTTGACTTTGTCTCCGCCCGGGGCTTTGGGTATGGGCGCCTCACTGAGCCAGATCCAGAGCGCCACTGGGTGTTGATTTGGACATGCTGCTGTCTGGGGGATCCATTGTTGAGGACCCTAAGCTTCAGTGATTTAAATGTTGGGCATCCACGGTAGGTACTGGTATGCTGCCCACCACAATGGCAGCATTTTACAGGATCAGTCCATGATCTCCTGCAATCAGACGATGGATGTGGGCCCGCACATAGCTTGCAGGCAAATGCTCTTCTGCAGGTCTCACTCCAGTGTCCAAAGAATTGGCATGTTTGGCATTGGGTTAGTGGGCTGCAGGAATACGGTGGCGGAGAAGGCACAGTAGGCTTACTTGGCTTCACAGGAACAGCAGGAACAGTGGTGGCTGGGGCATCCTTCTTGGGTGTTTTGGGACAAAGTGCGTTGATTTGAGCAGTTGGGGTCCTGCGCTCCTCAACCAGTTTTGGCGCACAGTTACTACTGACTACTGGGGCCTTGGCTGGTGTAGGAAGAGCCGGGAAATCAGCATCACTGAATTTAACAGCACGTCTGGGAGTGATGACAGCGCGCACAGGCAACGGTTGGACAGCCTGTGTGATCCTATTGGGGGGGTCCAGATCCATAGGGTCCAGATCCTGAGGGCGGGGCGCAGGTGGGGCAGGTTCGTTCACCAGCGGGGCGGTCTCCTTAGTAGTGTTGCCATCCACAATAACAGGTGCCGGATTTGAAGAAGGGGACAATCCCATATTTGTCCGCCTCTCTTTGATTTCCCTGATACTGCTGCAGGCCTGTTTGACTGATTTTAGGCTGTCAAATAGGATTTGCAGGGCCTGATTTTCGCTTGGGATGACTCTCTTGGGGGCGCTGGAGATGCGGGCCGATGACGAAGAGAGTTGACGCTTAGTATTGCTACCAGCAATATTAGCAGTATTAAAAGCGGCCAGTTGTTGATCAGCCACTTTGCCCTTGTCAGTAGAGATGATGGCGGTGTTGCTGGTTCCAGTTCCGGGCAAATTAGTGGCCGTGATGAGGGGGCTGGGCTCCGTTAATTTATTGGCAGGATTAACAGGGGCCAGCTTATTTGGTTTGTCGTCGGCACCATGAAAAACAAAAACTTTATTACTCTTGGCATTTGTGGTAATTTTCCATGGCAGTGTGGGAGCCAATGGAAGAGAAACTCGCTTTTCAGTAGAGTAGTCCCTCGGATCCGTAGAGTTGACTAAAGAGAGTTTTGAAGAGACTGCATTGGCTTGAGTGAGGCATTGGAGGGTCGTCTCTTCACTCCAATAAAGTTGATCCGAGATCCCCCTTGGGCCGTGATTGTATTGGAAATTGGCCAGGGGATCAGGGTAGGCGAATTTCCAACGTTGACGTGGTCCTCCAGGTGTTGGGGAGTGTTGGCAAGAAATCCAGGTACGCATCTTGCATGTATTAGGCTGCTCCAGGTGTTGGAAAAGCAAACAGGACGGCCAGGTAAATTGGCCATAAATTCCAATAGAGTTCCAGTTGACACCAAAAAAAGCGACTGAGCAGCCAGTTAAGTAATTCCCTCCAGTTTAGGGTGCTTCGAATATCGTCGGCGAAGGCAAGTCATCTGGGAATACGTTTTCCATATTAAGCATGTTGCTCCAGGTGTTGGAGAAATATGGAGGGCATCCGGGTAGGTGATTATTCATGATTAAATCACATACGATGCCAATGGCCAGTTCTATGCTGTTTAGTACTAGCGAATGGCAACCTGGAGAGTGTGGCTTATCCAGGTTATTATAGTTGACTTGATTTCCAAATGGAGTAGGATATGGATAATGGATACATCGTCAGTCGGCTGGAATCCGGGCCAAATTTAAGGCTCCAAGTGGAAAAACGGTAGCTGGCATCCAGGTGGATATAAATCCAGTGGGATGGCAGCTGGGATCCTGATTGGTGTAATTAATGGTCAGCTTCAGGGATCCACGTGTATTTATTTGTTGACTCCCAATTGGCACGGCGACTGGAGACCTGAATATAAGAATTATTAGTAGGCTTCAGGCATCCAAATAAATATAAAACCAATGGGATTAGACGCTGGTATCCGGAATGTACTGTTTAATGATGAATTCCAAATGAGACTGTGGGTGGAATCATGTATAGTACAATTGTGATGAGCTCCAATGTGGGACAGCCGTGTAGTATTATTCATCAGAGGCTGGGATCCAGGTCGAGTTGAGTTCCAGATGAAGACAAGCTGGCATCCAGTTGATAAAAATAAACGGGATCCAGATGTGAGTGTAGTTGGAACCATGGCTGGGATCCATTCAATTTTATTCGTCAGTAGAATGGATCCAGGTATAAAATCTGCTTCCAGATGAGGGACATGCTGGCATCAGGTTGAGATAAAATAAACGTGATCCAGATGTAATTGGAACCTTAGCTAGGATCCAGTTTGCAGATGCTGAGATTCAGGTAAGTTGAATTCCAAATATAAAACAATGGATTACGTCCATGGGTATAAAACGAAACGAAGTCCAGATGTATAATGCGGCTGGAATACTGGATATTATAGTTGATAGTCAGTAGTTGTTATCCAGGTTGAGTATTGCGATCCGAATGGAACGACAGTAGCTGTTATCCAGGTATGATCCGAACGGAAAATTTGCTGGTATCCAGAAATTTTAGTAGAGCTCCAAACAGCGTAATAATTGTCATCCAAAACCATAAAATTTACAGGTTTCAGAATGCACCCACTCCGAAGGCCCAATATGGGGCCAGATCCAAAACGACGGAGAGGGTTGGGAACACGGTTGATAGGGATTTGGCATATTTTGGGTCAAATCACAAAATAGCATCCAATGCATGGTTAGTCTCGGCATTGGAAATCCTATCGGCAGCAGCGATGGTGGGACTGGTTTGATCCTCCACCAGGTTGTTGGGGAGTACGGAGACGGTGGGTTCCATTGGCTGCTGAGGGCCAGATAGCTACAATTCTGGTTGGAGTAGCTGCTGGCATCCTGATGAGTTGTTTTATACATCAGTAGCTGCCAGAGATCGCATCTCAACGGAGTCAGTGGGACTTGAGTGGCAATCGGCAGGTTCCCCATATAAGTTGACGGTGGGGTCCTTCACCAGGGTGGCAATCAGTTTGAGAAGGGACTGCAGCAGCAGTGTGACTAAGTCCTCAATCCTGTCGAGTTTGCTGCTGGTCAATTTATGCATCTCAATCCAATTAATAGAGTTCCGGGGACGCCGCTTTTGGTGTGTATGGGTACTGGGCTCCCGATTCTGGACGGCTCTCACATTAGTACGTCTCTCGTTCTGCGATTGTTGAGAGCGTAAATTGGCCTGGAACTGCTTCAAGTGTGACTCGGCTGGATTGCGTTTTGTAGATTTGCCGCCATTGGCAAGAGTCCTGGAATTAGTGCGTCTTTTATCCAGGAGCTGATTCTCCAAAGCACCAGGATCGTTCTGCAGGCGTTGAGAGCGTAGATTGGCCTGGAACTGCTTCAAGTGGAACTCGGCTGGGTTACGTCTAGAGTTCCTCTTGGCACGTTTTTGAGGGGTGGCATCTTCCTTGAACGGGTTAGTAGGCTTCTTTTGGTGCGACCACTTCGCATTTTTCGCTGAAACAGGGTAGTTTTTATTGGCATCATTGTTACCCATCTTTCTAGTCGACGAGGTACGCTGCAGAGGCTCCCAATAATTGCTACTTGACTTTGTCTCCGCCCGGGGCTTTGGGTATGGGCGCCTCACTGAGCCAGATCCAGAGCGCCACTGGGTGTTGATTTGGACATGCTGCTGTCTGGGGGATCCATTGTTGAGGACCCTAAGCTTCAGTGATTTAAGTGTTGGGCATCCACGGTAGGTACTGGTATGCTGCCCACCACAATGGCAGCATTTTACAGGATCAGTCCATGATCTCCTGCAATCAGACGATGGATGTGGGCCCGCACATAGCTTGCAGGCAAATGCTCTTCTGCAGGTCTCACTCCAGTGTCCAAAGAATTGGCATCTTTGGCATTGGGTTAGTGGGCTGCAGGGATACGGTGGCGGAGAAGGCATAGTAGGCTTACTTGGCTTCACAGGAACAGCAGGAACAGTGGTGGCTGGGGCATCCTTCTTGGGTGTTTTGGGACAAAGTGCGTTGATTTGAGCAGTTGGGGTCCTGCGCTCCTCAACCAGTTTTGGCGCACAGTTACTACTGACTACTGGGGCCTTGGCTGGTGTAGGAAGAGCCGGGAAATCAGCATCACTGAATTTAACAGCACGTCTGGGAGTGATGACAGCGCGCACAGGCAACGGTTGGACAGCCTGTGTGATCCTATTGGGGGGGTCCAGATCCATAGGGTCCAGATCCTGAGGGCGGGGCGCAGGTGGGGCAGGTTCGTTCACCAGCGGGGCGGTCTCCTTAATAGTGTTGCCATCCACAATAACAGGTGCCGGATTTGAAGAAGGGGACAATCCCATATTTGTCCGCCTCTCTTTGATTTCCCTGATACTGCTGCAGGCCTGTTTGACTGATTTTAGGCTGTCAAATAGGATTTGCAGGGCCTGATTTTCGCTTGGGATGACTCTCTTGGGGGCGCTGGAGATGCGGGCCGATGACGAAGAGAGTTGACGCTTAGTATTGCTACCAGCAATATTAGCAGTATTAAAAGCGGCCAGTTGTTGATTAGCCACTTTGCCCTTGTCAGTAGAGATGATGGCGGTGTTGCTGGTTCCAGTTCCGGGCAAATTAGTGGCCGTGATGAGGGGGCTGGGCTCCGTTAATTTATTGGCAGGATTAACAGGGGCCAGCTTATTTGGTTTGTCGTCGGCACCATGAAAAACAAAAACTTTATTACTCTTGGCATTTGTGGTAATTTTCCATGGCAGTGTGGGAGCCAATGGAAGAGAAACTCGCTTTTCAGTAGAGTAGTCCCTCGGATCCGTAGAGTTGACTAAAGAGAGTTTTGAAGAGACTGCATTGGCTTGAGTGAGGCCGAATCTGAAGACCTCAGAGTTACTAGAAGAGCGAGAGAGTGAATTGGTGGCAAACTCTCTTGATGATGAGTTGAAGTAAGAGTTGCCACTCGAAAAGGAAAACTCAAACGGTGTTAATTCACTTCTCTTATTCTCTTTTCCAGCCATGGTGCAAAAATCGGCAGCCACTGTAAACTCACTTATTTTCCAATTGCAGTTGACTCTCTTAAATTCCAGTTGCAGTCGCCGTTAGCCTTGAAGATCCAGTTCCTCGTTTCCAGGTTCTCCTTCCAGGTCGAAAAATGGCGGATCCTTCTCCTTACGGTGGGTTTCCAATCACAGATTTACAGGAAAAATCAGCAACAGTTGGTTGTGTGTGCATACATATATTTGTGTGTATGTATGTTGTCAGGTATACGTTGCGGGACAGGAACAGTTATGACATGTACATATAATTTGCTTTTAATTTAATTTAATCCAATTTTTATAGATGGATTGGTCAAGTGTGGGTAGTATATAGGCGCCTTGTAGTGCTGGCAGACCTTGTTTACTATTTTCCAATTAATTAAAAGCACCAACTAATTTTGCTCGTTGCTGGTCGGGATCCGTTGTAGACGGGCACACACATATAAGTGGTCATGTACATTTAAAATACATTTAAAATCACACACTTATTTTAATTATAATTTGCCGCAAAAAATTTTTGTTGTATGTCCAATTGGCTTTATTTAAGTTATTTAATGGCACTATTTAAGTCACTCGTGGCAGATCAGAGAACCGTATTATTATGCACATAAAACTGGTCACGTATGTACATATAGATTCAATCAAAAATTTCCAGGGGCACTTTAAATATTTAAATTAGCAGTTTTCGACTTTTAACTGGCTAATTATAACTGTAACTTTCTGATTAATAACCGGGACTGACTCAGGTACACAGTGGCGGTTCAGAAAAGATAGTACATATGCACATGTATATGGTTATGTACATATATTAATTCTTCTGGAAAATTGATGAATAGGCTAAAAAGCAGTTTTGCTAGACTGGCTAATTAGCAGATGGTGGTTCTTGATTGCACTGAGATTATTAAAATCACCTATTAATTTCACTTTTTAGCCGGCCGAGATCCGTTACACTTGTGCATGTACTTTTGGCGGTTACGTACATACATATAGTTGGCTATGTACTAACATCAGGGCGGGTTATGTACATATGAATTACACTATTTTTAATGTGTTTTGACTGCAGCTACAATTAGTTTATCCACTTGGCCATTTTATTGGTGATTTTTGCCATTAATTGCTGTCACTTGCTGCTGGCCTGGATCCGTTATTCTTATGCAAGTAAATATAGATTAATTTGTAGGTAAATATAGTAGTAGTTGGTTATCCCTCGCTGCAGTCGGTGATGCCGCAGATGTAGGGGGTACGTGTTCAGATAATTTCCCCTTGCGGTTGCAGGGGGGGTGTTGCCACTCCTTATAGGCAGTGGTTGAGATCCCTGGCGGTTGCCGGGGGGGATCCTTCCTGTAACAGGAGTTATGATGGGAAGGCCTCACTTGCCCCGTTGTCACGGCCCTTGAGGCGCGGTGACCAATTCAACAAATGAATTTACAAATTAACGGCAGTGCCGGAGATTGGTTTTATGCTCTTTATTGTATGAGACTCTGACACAAACTGAAACTTAAAGCTAACAAAAAGTATTTCATAGCGGCCACGCAAATGTGCAGTGCTTGCCGCTATGCATGGGCTTCTGGCCAGACGCTATGTCAGCAGTTTGGCCAGAGCGAGCTCTTAAATAATCGGACATTGCCGCTGCTTGGTTAACTTCAGTTAACTACTCCCCCCTCAAGAATGAGGCCGCCCTCGGCCGACCCTATTTGGGCAATCATCTCCTTCAGCTGGGCCGCGGTTTTTCGGGCCTGAGTGACTCGCCGATAGGTCAAGCCGATGCAAATTAAAGCGCAGCATATTGCTCCCGCTATGAACACCAACTGATGTAGTCGCTGGTGGTTAATTTCCTTCCCGAACTCTTTGATGTGCTCCAGATTACGTTCACTCAGTCGGTGAAGGTATGGAAGGCTAAGAACGTCACGTTCCATAGTGATGTTCAGGGAATGTGAGCTGGCCACTCCTGGAGCCCTCTTCTGGGCTGTGTCATGATTGACCAATCGGGTTTCGTTGACCATGGCACTCTTTTCAAACGTGATAAGATATGTGCCTTTTATATGGGCACAGCTGCCATTGTCCCCACACACGTGAGCCGAGCGATCATTCACAATTACTATTCCTTCATCAACATAAGTGATGGGATGTAAATCGATCTGCTGGATCTCGCAATGCGCCGTGCCTCCAGCGTGAAGCTCTTGGGCGCTTGATCTTCTGCGAGCCAATCGGCAAAATGTAGCTCCTGTAGCTCACTGTTGCATTCGGCAATGACGTTATCTTCCAGCCTGAGCATGGTGTCGTGATGTACCACTGGGAAAACGGTAATTTTGCTGCAGGCCGACTTTATCTTTGGAAACTTAATAATAAAATGTAATATTTTATCGGACTGTAAGATCTTAACGGACGATACGGACAAAACATCCCTAATCGCGGTCTCGGTGGGCTCTTCCATCCACACACCTTCCAGGTCTGCATGATCTAGGATGCTGGGGCTAACAATATTAACTTTGGCAAGTGCCACTGCTAGCATCAAACCCTGTAGCTCCATTGCTATCATCCTATTTCGAGTTAAAAGCATCTCGAATAGGTGCCCAGTATCAATTTGGGACTTTTTTGCTGACCTCAGAAGTTGGTTGACGGTAGCGGAAATTTTATTGATTTGAATTTTTACTTTGTTGTTAATATTAATCTGCCTATTGTTTGCATTTGCTAATTGGAATTCATTAAATTTAATTTTTTCAAAATCTTCTGCGTCCGGCGTTTCTGCCACCACCTTTAGCGCAGTCCCTAAGAAGTCTAAACTTCTTGCTACCCTATGATGGACGCTCAAAGAGTCGAGCATGTCGCGTAGGTGGGCGATGTCAACAACCAGGAGTTTCTGCATGTGGGATTGCGGGAACATGACGGTCATACCATTAGTTTCTTCGATGACGCGCCTATATTCCGAGAGATTTGCTGAGTGCTTTACAAAGGCAAATTCCTCCCATATCAGGATTTGACCATCAATGATGGGAATGTATTTGGCTTTGGAATAGTCAAAGACGCGTGCCGATGTTGCGGCCAAAAGGAAAATCAGGGTTATGGTTGAAAACCTGTGATTTGGATGTGTTGTGAATTCAATTGAAACTGGGTAGCCCACCATTAAAGCATGATTAAAATAATAATGGAAGCAAAAGCTTATGCCAAGTGGCTAGGAAAAAGACAATAAAAAAAGATGAAAAATTATTAGGCGGGCGATAGCTGAGTCACGCTCGGCCTACCTAAGGTTGTCTTTGTGGACCACCCTCCCCTTAATGAGGACTGTGGTCCCCATGTCCGCTTCAAAGGTGACAGTTTGTTGCTCAGTCGCCTGCTAGACTACACTAGGATCTTTTCGCCAACTTCGAAAACCCTGTTTTGCCGGGAAGCATTTCTCCTGTCGCGGAACTTATTCTGGGCGTGTTTAATCGTATTCTGTATCGCGTATTGCGGGTCATTCGATTCCGTTTGAACCCCGTCTGCTGGCCTCTTGTCGTTGGCCGACGTGTAGCAGGGACATTCCCTTAAAAAATTAATGACGTCCGAATCATAATCTTGAATGACGTCGTCGTCAATTTCCTGAGCCGTGCTTGAAGCTGCGGCTGTATATTTCTCCCCGGTTCCGCCTGCGCTCTGCGCGACGTGGTTAACTTTCTGCTTGTTGTGTAGGCCCGATCGATCGGACACGGTTGGCTCCCTGTTTTGGTATGACGGGGCCTGAGATGGATTAAGAAACTTGGACCGCGATGGGTCGATGTCCATGGGTTCATGGGTATTTGCACTGCGTGGAGCAGAGTGTATCTGCGCCTTGCGTTGTTTGGCGCAGTACGGATTTTTGTCTTTGTCCTCCTGGCTTTTAGCAAATGAAGCCGCGAGGGAGTACCTCTCGTGGTTAGATTCCACTTCTTGTGCCAAAGCGAGAGCTGAAGGCATATCTTTCGGCTTTGCCGAGAAAAGGACATCCGTGAGGCTGCGCTTAAGCCCCGAGATAAATACTCGGAGTGCGTCATCCCGGAATTTGTCACACAAAACTTTTGCCGCCGAGGCTTCGTACGACATGGTAGCTTTGTTGGTGAGCAAGGTGAGTTTTTTCTCGACCTCGTCGTAGTATTGCAGGAGGGTTAGATTTCCCTGCCTGAGAGTACCCATTTCTTGCTCGATAACGTGAATCTGACGCTTATCACTGTACGTAAAGTCGAGTCGATTTATAATCGCGTCGAAATTTAGTACAGTGCCAAACGAAGACAGCACGGCATCGGCAGGGCCCCTTATTTTATTCCTAATAATAATAACTGCCTGATAATGGCGCGAGCTATTTACATAATTCCTGAAAATATAGTATGCGGCTACTGCCGCTTGTCTCCAGGAGACGTATGCGTCCTGTGCTCCCGTAAATTCGGGCAGGCAGTTGACGGCATCTAGGGGCTCGTCACATTTGACGTCGTCCCTAATTTCTATAGGTTTATAGGCTTTAATTTGGGGAGCTTCCGCTTGGGCGGGAGCGATCTGTGTTGCGTCGACCCGTTCGGCCAGTTTTTGTATAGCTAGACGTAGCTCATTTTGTCTACGCTGGCTTTCAGTATTGGCTTCACGAAAGGCATGGTTAACGGCCGCCTGTATAGTGGCCGTCATTTGTTCCATGCTGAATGCCATATTTGCGGCCTCGGACTCAGAGTCGCTGGAGAATTGTCTTATACTTCTTTAGAGGTGAAAAGGGCTGCTCATGTGGAGCTGTACCCATAATATCGCCCAAAAGAATTAATGCATGCTCGAATTGCATGTCTATAGAGACATTTGGGCTTGTGGGGGTTTCGCGGGGGCTGAGCCGCCGCTTCAGTTATGTGTGCGAGCTCGTCGAACTGCGCTGTTGCCTTGCCAAGCAGAGACAAGGTGAGGGGTGCGCGGGGACTGAGCCTCCGCTTATTATTAAAAAAAAAATAAAAACAACAAATTGCCACACACTGCATGTGCGGCCGTATCGTGTTCTTGAAAATGGAGTGGGGAAACAAAACGGAAAAGAAAAATAAATAACCAAAACTGCGCGGCTAATACCAAGAATTCTTGTGTAACAAAAAAGACATATAAAAGCTGAATTAAATACACGCGATTATATAAATTATTTCCGATTGAAATTTAAAATTTTCTGCCAGCGATTTTTTGGTTTTGGTTAGGAATTTTTATTCCGCACTTTTTGTGTTATATAGAATATTCATTTATTTATTCACAAAAACAGAAATGCAAACAATATTGGGACAATAATTGGTTCACAAAATGAAATGGTTTAAATATTTTATGATAGGTAAAAAAAAAATGTTAATGCTAAACCGTCAGCCAACTAATAAAGATTATTTAAAAAAATTTTTTTTTTTTTTTTTTAATTTTATGGGGTTGCAGTTTTTTATTAGCGTAAGGCACAATATTTTACTATTCTTGTCTTTCTTTCTTTCTTTTTTTTTTATTTTTTAATACACAAAGAAAAATTCATGCAGACTTAGAAAAACTGTGTAAATAAAAGTGCTCACTTACATGGTTCTTTTACGATGGGCGCCAGTAAATATAGATTAATTTGTAGGTAAATATAGTAGTAGTTGGTTATCCCTCGCTGCAGTCGGTGATGCCGCAGATGTAGGGGGTACGTGTTCAGATAATTTCCCCTTGCTGTTGCAGGGGGGGTGTTGCCACTCCTTATAGGCAGTGGTTGAGATCCCTGGCGGTTGCCGGGAGGGATCCTTCCTGTAACAGGAGTTATGATGGGAGCACTTGCCCCGTTGTCACGGCCCTTGAGGCGCGGTGACCAATTCAACAAATGAATTTACAAATTAACGGCAGTGCCGGAGATTGGTTTTATGCTCTTTATTGTATGAGACTCTGACACAAACTGAAACTTAAAGCTAACAAAAAGTATTTCATAGCGGCCACGCAAATGTGCAGTGCTTGCCGCTATGCATGGGCTTCCGGCCAGACGCTATGTCAGCAGTTTGGCCAGATCGAGCTCTTAAATAATCGGACATTACCGCTGCTTGGTTAACTTCAGTTAACTTGCACATACACGGGGGTGGGTTATGTACATATGTAAAATGCACTATTTTAAGCATTTAAACTGCGGCAAATTATGGACGGCACGACGGGGGTTGTTTGTGTGGTTACTTGGCGAATTAATTGCGGTCGGGTGGCGGTGATTTATTGATCAAGTGCCCAATTTGATCTGATGGAAACAATGGCGGCTGGTGGTTTGCACACACGCGGTTTGAACGGCTCCCAAAGGTCCAAAGATCCGGGTGTATTCCACAGTCTCGACGATGCTAGGTGTTCCAATGGCCCAAAAAAAAACTAAATTATAGTAGGCAACCGGCCAGAGGCAGCGGGAATCGAGTCGAGAAGCGCACGAATTTTTTCACTGTTACGGTTCTTTTCCAGTCTGCTCGCTTATGTACAAGGAAAAATGTGCTTTTTTTTGTCTTTTTTTTTTTTTTTTTTTTTTATTATTATTATTATTTTTTCTTTATTATTATTATTTCTTTATTATTGTTATTATTTCCTATTATTTCCTACTATTTCCTATCATCTTGCTATTTCTCCTCCGTTTACTTTACTTTAGAGCGGAGAGCGAGCGAGCGCACGTCCGACCCGACCGAGCGCCAACAAACAACTAATGGCCCGGATGGGAGGACTACGCAGGAACTGAATAATGGCCAAAGTGGCAAGGATAAGGTTGCCAAGATGGGCAGAAGCCAGGTCCGAGTACAAAAGACAAACTAAATGCTGCGCAGCAGCTACTGAGGTTCCGTTCTAGCATCATCAACCACTATGCTACTTTACAATATCTTAGTGGGCTATTGTTGTTTACAAAAAATATAAAAAATCAAAAATACAAAAATTTGTCCCTTTCAAATGTCACAATACGCGCATGTCAACACTCCACACATCCAAAGAACAGCGTCCCATTACCATGATTATTCGGCAACATTTTTGCGCTGTCTCGGAAGGCGGGTGAAGACTCACAACGTTAGGCACGAGAAATTAGACTTAAAGGATATTAATTATGTAAATTTAAGTGGATATCAATTACGTAACGTTAAGTTATTTTGAGTGGCTGACGTTTACAATGATCCTAGTTAAACATTGGCAAATAAAAATACAAAACAAAAATTAATATATGTTTAACATAATCCAACGAAGAAAAAGCCGGAACGGAGCTGTTGCTGGGGCACAACAGGATACTGGACGTTTATAGTGCCAAAAGGGCACTGGCGACCGCGTTCATCGGCAGCCAAGGCACACGGGAGGCGACATCTTCTATTTCAGGAACGCGCGATGCCACCAGGGGGCCATGACGCACTACGGAAGACATGGCAGGTGCAATGGCGGGTGCGTTCCGGTCGCAGCACAAAACATTGGAGGGTCGTCCCTTCATTGCCAACTAGGATGCTCGGAGATCCCCCTTGGGCCAACGATGTACTGCGGAGATTGGCCAGGGAGGCAAGGTAGGCAAAAAACCGACAATTGCTGGTGAAATTGGCGCTATGGTGGATGGCAAAGAAGGTCTAGATGAACCAGAAATCCCTCGAAGAATCCAGGTAGCTCCAACGTGGCCGGAGTATTGGAGGGTCGTCTCATCACTACAATCCGGGTAGATCCAGAATCGGTCCGAGATCCCCCTTGGGCCACATATGTGAAAATCAGCCAGGGGATCAGGGTAGGCAAATTTCCATCATTGTCGAGGTGCTCCAGGTGAATGGCGAATCGGCAAAATGTCCTAGTACGTATTGTGCCAATTTTCCATGCAGATCCAATTATTTTGGAGGAGATTGGTTCTAGGTTACTCCAGATGAAATCCAGGTAGCTCCAGTGGTGGCCAGAAACATTGGAGGGTCGTCTTTTCACTCCATAAATGTTGCTCCAAGATCCCCCTTGGGCCACGGGGGGGTGTGAAAAATTATCCAGGGGATCCAGGGGAGGGTCACTAGGCAGGGACTCAAGGATGGCGCACTAATTGGATGGCGAGAAATACATATAGTTATCCCACAGTAAATCCAAATGACTCCAGGGTAGCCGAAGCATTGGAGGGCCGTCTCGTCACTGCGTAGATGATGCTCCGAGATCCCCCTTGGGCCACCAGCTTGAGTGGGTAGACTGAGGGTCCAAGGTGGGTAAAATTCCATGTTTGACGAGGTGCTCCAGGTGTTGGGGAGTTGGCAAGAAATCCAGGTAACTTGCAAGTTTCCAGGCTGCTCCAGATGAAATCCAGGTAGCTCCGGGGTGGCCAGAGACATTGGAGGGTCGTCTCATCACTCCAGTAAAGTAGATCCGAGATCCCCCTTGGGCCACGGGTTTGTGAAAATTGGCCAGGGGATCAGGGTAGGCGAATTTCCAACGATGACAGGTGCTCCAGGTGTTAAGGAGAGTTGGCAAGAATTACAGGTGGGAATCTTGCATTTTTCCGGTCGCTCCAGGTGGATCCAGGTGAATCCAGGTAGCTCCAGTGTGGCCGTGACATTGGAGGGTCGTCTCTTCACTCCATAAATGTCGATCCGAGATCCCCCTTGGGCCACGATTGTGTTGAGAATTGGCCAGGGGATCAGGGTAGGCGAATTTCCAACGTAGACAGGTCCTCCAGGTGTTGAGGAGAATGGCAACTAATTTTGCTCGTTGCTGGTCAGGATCCATTGTAGACGGGCACACACATATAGGTGGTAAACACACATTTGTTTTGGATTATAATTTGCCGCAGAAATTTCTGTTGTATCCAATTGGCAATGTTTAAGTAAATTAGTGGCACTGTTTAAATTCACTCGTGGCAGATCAGAGAACCGTATAATAGTGCACATAAGACTTGCCACTTATGTACATCGTAATTTCAATCAAGATTTCTAGGAACGCTTCAATCTAGAATTGAATGCTATTTAATTAGCAGTTTACCCTTTTCAACTGGCTAATTATGATTTCATCTTTCTGTTAATAACCGGGACTGATCCACTGCAGCGGCGGCTTAGAAAGGGATAATAGATATGCACATGTCCATGGTGTTCACATTATAGTAATCCAGGAAGCTTGATGATTTGGCTAATAGGCAGCATCCTCAAACTGTCTATTTAGCGGGCGGTGGTTCTTGATTGCATTGAGCTGATTAAAAGCGCCGATTAATTTCACTTTTTATTTGCCGGCCAGGATCCGTTATACAAATGCGCATATTGGGGTAGGTTTTGCACATATGAAAGATTACACAAACTTGTAGGGTGTAATATGGCGGCAATAATTATTAAATCCAGGTGG
>NW_027223016.1:0-195000 GCF_030179905.1 Drosophila bipectinata | reverse complement strand
CAATGGCAAAATTATGACATGGCAAATTAAGCAAACATGAGAAATTAAGCAAATACATGGCAAAACAAAACAAATTAACATGGAAAAATAAAATAAAGGCAAAACAAAAATTAACATGGCAAATTAGAAATTCAAATTAAAATTACAAACAAAATGAAAAGATCGTCCTGCGATCAAATTAACTTACAAGATTCATAATGGATACAATTTTTGAATTTGAAATTTTTGAATTGCATTAAAGTTAAAAAAAAACCAACAATCAGCATGGCGGGGCGGGTCATCTTTTGCAGGGTATCAATGGCTGAGTCACTGGCTGATGAGAGGGCGCAGGCATCTTAGCCGCGCGTGGCTGGGTCCTTCACAGATGGATCAACAGTGGCTTGTTCATCTGGGCACGGTCAATGGGGCCGCGCGTGGCTGGGTCCTCCACAGATGGATCAACAGTGGCTTGTTCATCTGGGCACGGTCAACGGGGACGCGCGTGGCTGGGTCCTCCATAGATGGGTCATCGATGGCTTGATCAAGTGGCACGGTCAAAAGGGCCGCACGTGGCTGGGTCCTCCGCAGACAAGTCATTAATGGCAGACTCATCTGGGCACGGTCAATAGGGCCGCGCGTGGCTGGGTCCTTCGCAGACAAGTCAATAATGGCAGACTCATCTGGGCACGGTGAGTGGGGCCGCGCGTGGCTGGGTCCTCCATAGATGAATCAACAGTGGCTTGTTCATCAGGGCACGGTCAATGGGGCCGCGCGTGGCTGGATCCTCCACAGACAAGCCATTATGATGGATCAACAGTGGCTTGTTCATCTGGGCACGGTCAATGGGGCCGTGCATGGCTGGGTCCTCCATAGATGGGTCAACAGTGGCTGGTTCATCTGGGCACGGTCATTGTTGCCGCGCATGGCTGGGTCATCCTTCAGTTGGCCCGGGTTGGCAGGCTCATCTGGGCACGGGCATTGTAGCCGCGCATGGCTGGGTTCACCTGGCTTGGTTGGAAGTGCGGGTCGAAGAAAGCGGACGTGCCGCGCGGGCGCTCCCCAGTGACGCGCCCAAGTAGCGCAGAATCTGGAAAAGGAGTGGGTAAATGGGTGACCGGACAGCTGGGGACGGACTCACCTGCCGAGCGATCCATAACACTCCCTGGATAGGTCACTAGATGGCCTCCGTGAAGATTCGGATAGCCGCCAACCGCCGAGGTAAGAGGCGCGAAGAGAGCTTTCTCTTATAGGATCTCTCTTTGCGACACCTTTCTCCGAGTTGTAGCAAACGTGGCTGCCCCCACCAAAATTGCGCAGGTCATGGCAGCTGATCGTAACCAGCTGGCGGGCAGTGTTGGGTAACGCCCTTACAGTGTCTGCCGGTAGAGGGCGCTAGGCCCGGATCAAGGGCACCAGGGCTGCCGAACGTCGCAATGACGCGACTGCAGGAGCCCGCTAGAGGTCGCCAGCGACCCAAGGCAAAGGAAAAGGGTAGCATACCTTTCAGGGCTGCTGCCTCAGGTCCTTTGACCAACATAAAGCGGAAGGGGCTAGAAAACTCTGGCCTGCCATGAGGTGACAAAGGTCATGGAGCTGACCAACTGCCAACCCCTCCGCTACGGCGGTTCACCCACAAAAGGGGCTCTGGCGACCGAGCAGGAGCGGTATAACTCCCATCGGTCCCGCCAGGAGGAAATTCCAGGCGCACCGATGGAAGGCAGTGCTGAAACCCCCAGACCACAGCATGCATTAGCCATGCTCTATCCACTTTCCCCATCCCCCCCAACCCCCCCTATCGAAGAAGGCTAGCGCTCAGCTGAGCCGGAAAAAAACCCTCGCAGCGTCTGTCCCACATTGGGCGGCTGCGAGGTCTGCGTCTGTACCAAAGTGGTCGGCAGCTTAGACACCTGGCAGCAGGTATAAAATGCGCAACCCCCCCCAATTTTGGAATGTCGTCGAAAAACGAAATTACTCCAGGTGGCAGCCACAGAAGTGGAAATCCACCCGTGGGAGAGACCACGGCTAGGGCAAGGATTCTGGAGGCCCTAAACAACATCCCAATCATACCTGACAAGGCGGTGCCTCACTTGGCCGCCCTGGAAAGGAACACTACAAGTGCAGAAGAGCTAAAGAGTGCCAAAACGGGTGACCCGTTCAAAAAGAGCAACAAAATGAGTCGTCTCCAATGGCCTCGTTGCAATACAATGGTTCTAGCCCAGAGGTGTCGGCTACTCACCTGGAGTCTGCTCTTGCGGTGGTCCACTCCTCGCCAAAAGATCTGGCCAAAACTCCGCAGCGCAATTTTGTGATATGTTCCCTTCTCTCCCTGCCCTGGCAAAGACGCCAGTGTTCAAGAGTAAATTTGCTCAGGCCTTGTATAGGGATGGTTTACAAAAGCGCAATGAAACTGTTTCTGCTGCCACCAAGCCAAAGGACGCTGCAATAGATGCCATTCAGTCCTTGCCCTTGACTCCGGTAACGAAGCCGGCCACTCACAAGCCCAAAACTCCGTCTAAGCAACGATATCTTCCGTCATTGACCCGTGCCAACCCTTTGACACAATGTCACAGGTGCCAGGGATTTGGTCATACGAAAGCTGATTGTAGACGCGAGTTTGTGTGCATGAAATGTGCTGGCTCCCATCCGACCTTTGCATGCAGCAAGCCCAGACACACGGCTGCCTGCTGCGGCAATTGTAAGGGCCAGCACATTAGTGCATATAGAGGCTGTCCGGTCTACAAGGACATTAGGTACAAACTATATGGCTCTCAATTCTCTGCCAAGTCCCCCAATCATCGCTCAGGGTTCGCCAAGTATTCTCAACATCCTAGACCAAAAACTAATGCTAACCATAGACCAAAGCATCAACAGCAGCGTAGTTCACATGGGCCCAGCAACAATAATAATTATTGGAACATTCTTCGGCAGAGTCACTCTAAAATGGCTGAAAGACCAGCTTCTCACCCAAATAGCCAGCACAGGAGCCAGGATCGTCGTCAGGATATCAAACCCAATCCCTTTAGGAGTGGCAACCGGGCCAATGCGAGCCGCAAAAATGCAGCAAAGTCCAAGCGAGCCAATCTGGCTGAGAAACATCAAAGCAAATTTCAGGCTAAACTCAAGATGGAGCATAGTTTGAAGGATACAGCCCAGACTCGTAAACAATTTGGCCGTCGGCAGCATAATGCGAGTCAGCAACAGCAGTGGTCATACTTTGCTGCCGTATTTTGCTTGCCATGCTAATAGTATTCTTTGCCATTGATGAACCTACTCAGGTGGACCCAGCCATGCCATATGCGGTCTACAAGCCCTGCTGAGAATGACATAGCCATGTGCGGCCCCAATCTCGCGCCCAGATGATCCAGCCATTGACGATCCTTGCTAGGTGGACCCAGCCATGCGCGGCCATGATAACCGTGCCCAGTTGCACCTGCCATTTTTGAACCAACTGTAGGATGAACCAGCCACGCGCGGCCCAAATGACCGTGCCCAGATGAGCCAGCCATCGTCAATCCTAGCCAGGAGGACCCAGCCATGCGCGGCCATGATAACCGTGCCCAGTTGCGTCTCCCATTTGTGGCCCAACTGTTGGATTGACCCAGCCACACGCGGCTCTAATGACCGTGCCCACTTGACCAAGCCATCGATGACCCATCTGTGAAGGACCCAGCCACGCGCGGCTCCATTTGCCGTGCCAAGATGAAGAAGTCACTGTTGATTCATCTATGGAGGACCCGCCACGTGCGACCCCATTGACTGTGCCCAGATGAGTCTGCCATTAAGGACTTGTCTGTGGAGGACCCAGCCACGTGCGGCCCAAATGACCGTGCCCAGATAAGCCAGCCATCGACAATCCAAACCTGGAGGACCCAGCCACGTGCGGCCCTAATGACCGTGCCCAGATAAGCCAGCCATCGACGATCCTAGCCAGATGGACCCAGTCATGCGTGGCCCAAATGACCGTGCCCAGATGAGCCAGCCATCGACAATCCAAACCTGGAGGACCCAGCCACGTGCGGCCCTAATGACCGTGCCCAGATAAGCCAGCCATCGACGATCCTAGCCAGATGGACCCAGTCATGCGTGGCCCAAATGACCGTGCCCAGATGAGCCAGCCATCGTCAATCCTAGCCAGGAGGACCCAGCCATGTGCGGCCATGATAACCGTGCCCAGTTGCGTCTGCCATTTTTGCCCAACTGTTGGATTGACCCAGCCACGCGCGGCCTAAACGACCGTGCCCAGATGAGCCTGCCATCAACAATCCAAACCTGGCGGACCCAGCCATGTGCGGCCACAATGACCGTGCCCAGTTGCGCCTGCCATTTTTGGCCGTTCAGAAGATTGACCCAGCCATGAGCGGCCCATACGACCGTGCCCAGATGAGCCAGCCATCGACGATCCTAGCCAGATGGACCCAGTCATGCGTGGCCCAAATGACCGTGCCCAGATGAGCCAGCCATCGACAATCCAAACCTGGAGGACCCAGCCACGTGCGGCCCTAATGACCGTGCCCAGATAAGCCAGCCATCGACGATCCTAGCCAGGAGGACCCAGCCATGTGCGGCCATGATAACCGTGCCCAGTTGCGTCTGCCATTTTTGCCCAACTGTTGGATTGACCCAGCCACGCGCGGCCTAAACGACCGTGCCCAGATGAGCCAGCCATCGACAATCCAAACCTGGAGGACCCAGCCACGTGCGGCCCTAATGACCGTGCCCAGATAAGCCAGCCATCGACGATCCTAGCCAGATGGACCCAGTCATGCGCGGCCCAAAAGACCGTGCCCAGATGAGCCAGCCATCGTCAATCCTAGCCAGGAGGACCCAGCCATGTGCGGCCATGATAACCGTGCCCAGTTGCGTCTGCCATTTTTGCCCAACTGTTGGATTGACCCAGCCACGCGCGGCCTAAACGACCGTGCCCAGATGAGCCTGCCATCAACAATCCAAACCTGGCGGACCCAGCCACGTGCGGCCCAAATGACCGTGCCCAGATAAGCCAGCCATCGACGATCCTAGCCAGGTGGACCCAGCCATGCGTGGCCATTATAGCCGTGCCCAGTTGTGCCTGCCATTTTTGGCCAAACTGATGGATGACCTTGCCACGCGCGGCCCAAACGACCGTGCCCAGATGAGCCAGCCATCAACGATCCAAACCTGGAGGACCCAGACACGTGCGGCCCAAATGACCGTGCCCAGATGAGCCAGCCATCGACAATCCAAACCAGGAGGACCCAGCCACGCGCGGCCCTAATGACCGTGCCCAGATGAGCCTTCCATTCTGTTTACGGCTATCTGTGGATGACCAGCCACGCGCGGCTCAATGACCGTGCCCCGAGGAACCAGCCATCGACGACCCTGCCATCATTGATCCCAGCCATCGTTGACCCCCAGCCATTGATGACCCCCCGCCATCGACGAACCAGCCAAGGAAAATTTGTCCCGCCATGTTTTCTGTTGTTTGATTTAATTTTAATTTTAATTCAAATTTATCGATCGCAGGACGATCCATTCATTTTGTCTTAATTTTAATTTTTGCCATGTTTTCTAAAAATTCTTGTTTTGCTATGTTTAAATTAATTTTTGCCATGTTTAAATTAATTTTTGCCAAATTTGTTATTGTTTACATGAAATTTTGCCACGATTTTTGAATTTTTGCCAATCTTAATTTTAATTTTTGCCATGTGTTTTAAAATTAATTTTAATTTTTGCCATGTAATCAATATTATAATGTAATTGCTGGTCTGGCGCGGTGGCAGCGCAGTCTGCCATGACCTACCCTACGCAAAAATGTTGTCACCTAGGTAATGAGTCGTAGTGGTATTGGCTGCGCTGCCCCGCTCTCCGCTCTCCCGCCCCCGCTCTCCCGCCCACTCCAGTTTGAGCGTCGTGGGCTGCGGACGTGCCTAGCGATCGACCGGGCGGGACGCGACGAGCCAGCCAGCCTGAGAGGCTTCAGCGAGAACCACGATCAATAAACATAACAAACACAATTTAAAAAAAAAAAAAAAAAGGAGCCAATTTTATTCCATTTAAACTAAACTAAAAAAGTGAAAATTATGATACCAGTTGAACCGAACCATGTGCCAAAGAAACTGTACTCGACCATAACCTGCCATAACGGTTTGCCAAATCGCCATTAAAAGTCTAATAAAACTAGTCTGCAGCTCGCCCTAAACTATTTAAACCATCAAATTAGTGCCAAAGCCAAGAATTGTGTTAAATCTGCAAGGAATTTATAGATTTTATCATCAATTTTAAGCCGCCATTTCCATGTGCTTCTAATTGTGCACACACACACACGCTCCACAAAAGTGCCCGACAACGGTTTAGTTAAGAACCCAAAGCAGTGAATATAAAGGCCAATAATTTAAACAAAATAGCATCCAACGTTACAGCTATTTTTGTGTATAAAATCCTGCAATTTAAATAACAATATTTTATGTTTTATTCCATGTGCTTACACCCATACACACACACACAAATACATCCATATAAATTTGGCAACGGTGTGCTGACAAAAATCCAACGAGTAACGGCGCCATAGTTTATGCATCAACCCAAGTTTTTGGAGCAGTGGTGAGTTCCTGATAGCCCAATTTGAGACATTTTTCCTGATAGAAAAGAGAGACATGGCAGATGGTAAGCGTGAATTCAGGAGCCAGGGGAAATGTGGTGAGTTTAACTTTATGGAAGTGCTATCCATTAGTAGCACCTCCAATTCCAACTCTCATGACAAAGAGAATAGAAACACACACACTCATACTCATACTAATGATCATGCTCACGCCAATTCACATACTCATACTCACTCTCATGAACACCACGTTAAAAGTTATGCTCTTAATAATAAATCGATGCAAGCCAAAACTCTTATACCAACATCTTATAATGGGTCAGGGTTCTCTTTAAACGAGGGCAGATACATGCCTACTAGCACCAACCCACTTGACACTGCTTTACCGACTGTAAGAGAAGCTACCATTAGTACGCAGTTGGCAGCCACGTCCGCCTCTCCCATGTTGCCCAGTCTTGCCGTGTCCACTGATAATAACAGCAAGCGTAATCTGTCAGCATCCTCCTCCACTATTACGAGTGCATCCAAGAGAGCCAACCCAAACTGTTCCCCTGGCAAGGTACAGTCTGTGGAGGTAGTCAATAATTTCCTGGCTAACCTGAAATCGTTCAAAGATGCCTGTGTGAGCCTTAGGGAGAAAAACTATGTTGCCACTCTTAGTGCCCCGGGAGGTAAGTGCAAGGTGCCCTCTGCCCCCAATTCTCAGTCGTCTCCTATGGCCACGATGCAATACAATGGTTCTAGCCCAGAGGTGTCAGCCACCCACCAGGAGTCTGCTCTTGCGGTTATTCATTCCTCGCCAAAAGTGCTGTCCAAGACACCGCAGCGCAATGTTGTGTTCACCGATGATAGTTTTCCTGCTCTCCCAGCCCCGGCAAAAACGCCAGTGTTTTAGAGTAAATTTGCTCAGGCCTTATATAGGGATGGTTTGCAAAAGCGCAATGAAACTGCTTCTGCTGCCACCATGCCAAAGGACGCTGCAATAGATGCCATTCAGTCCTTGCCCTTGACTCCGGTCACGACGCCGGCCCATCACAAGCCCAAAACTCCGTCTAGGCAACGATATCTTCCATCATTGACCCGTGCCAACCCTTTGACACAATGTCACAGGTGCCAGGGATTTGGTCATATGAAAGCTGATTGTAGACGCGAGTTTGTGTGCATGAAATGTGCTGGCTCCCATCCGACCTTTGCATGCAGCAAACCCAGACACACGGCTGCCTGCTGCGGCAATTGTAAGGGCCAGCACATTAGTGCATATAGAGGCTGTCCGGTCTACAAGGACATTAAGTACAAACTATATGGCTCTCAATTCTCTGCCAAGTCCCCCAATCATCGTTCAGGGTTCGCCAAGTATTCTCAACATTATTCTTCAACACATTATTCAACAGTATTCTAGACCCAAAGCTAATGCTAACCATAGACCAAAGCATCAACAGCAGCGTAGTTCACAGGGGCCCAGCAACAATAATAATAATTATTGGAACATTCTTCGGCAGAGTCACTCTAAAATGGCTGAAAGGCCAGCGTCTCACCCAAATAGCCAGCGCAGGCGCCAGGATCGTCGACAGGATATCAAACCTAATCCCTTTAGGAGCGGCAACCGGGCCAATGCGAGCCGCAAATATTCAGCAAACTCCAAGCGAGCCAATCTGGCTGAGAAACATATAAGTAAATTTCAGGCAAAACTCAAGATGGAGCAAAGTTTGAAGGATACAGCCCAGACTCGCAAACAATTTGGCCGTCGGCAGCATAATGCGAGTCAGCAACAGCAGCAACAGAAACTAGATCAGCAATCTGTGGATGATCTGATCTTGCTTCATAAAAACACCCACACCAAACTGGATCACTTGGAAGGCCTATTCAATAGGCTCCTTCATACTCTTGGCAAGGTGACTGCCATGTTGGAAATCACGGATATATCTTTCAACAACAATCTCTCTGCGGCAGCCTCAGGTTCTGTCATGTCTGCAGAGATGCAGTCCTTGCTGGGGCATGATTCATTTATTGATGCCATTGCTGCCAATGAATCTATCTACGTTTAGATTCATTCTTGTACCCACTCCCCTAATTCTCAGTGGTCAATCTCCTTCTGCTACCCTAGTTTCTTTGGGTTCCTGAAGGTCTGTGGGGGTGGGTTACATGCCTCGGTGGTCATACTTTGCTGCCGTATTTTGCTTGCCATGCTAATAGTATTCTTTGCCATTGATGAACCTACTCAGGTGGACCCAGCCATGCCATATGCGGTCTACTAGCCCTGCTGAGAATGACGGCCGCAATGCCCAAATGATCCAGCCATTGACGATCCTTGCTAGGTGGACCCAGCCATGCGCGGCCATGATAACCGCGCCCAGTTGCACCTGCCATTTTTTGAACCAACTGTAGGATGAGCCAGCCACGCGCGACCCAAATGACCGTGCCCAGATGAGCCAGCCATCGTCAATCCTAGCCAGGAGGACCCAGCCACGTGCGGCCATGATAACCGTGCCCAGTTGCGTCTGCCATTTTTGGCCCAACTGTTGGATTGACCCAGCCACTCGCGGCCCAAACGACCGTGCCCAGATGAGCCAGCCATCGACAATCCAAACCAGGAGGACCCAGCCATGTGCGGCCACAATGACCGTGCCCAGTTGTGCCGGCCACTTTTGGCGCATCAGAAGGATGACCCAGCCATGCGTGGCCCAAACGACCGTGCCCAGAAGAGCCAGCCATCGTCAATCCTAGCCAGGAGGACCCAGCCATGCGTGGCCGCAATAACCGTGCCCAGTTGTGCCTTCCACTTTTGGCCCACCTATTGGATGACCCAGACACGCGTGTTCATAACGACCGTGCCCAGATGAACCAGCCATCGTCGATCCTAGCCAAGAGGACCCAGCCATGCGCGGCCATACCGACCGTGCCCAGATGCGCCAGCCATTGGTGATCCAATCCACGTTTTCCCAGCCATGCGCGGCACCCATACCTGCACCAGCCACTTCAGGCACATATACCTTATGCCAAGTATGAATCTGCCACACTCGGCCCACAAGCCCTTGCCGAGTTTTCCCCAGCCAAGGTTTTGGCTGTCAGCTATGCACCAGCCAAAGGCGCCTTATAGTTCGTGTCGATCAATGACCCAGCCATGAATCCAATATAACGTGGCCTTTGAGTCGATCTTTGATCAGCTTTCGCTGATTCAATAGCGTTTCAATGTTTAAGCGCAATGTTCTTCATGCACCATAACGTGGTCCTGCCATAATGCAATTTGTCTAACAATCTCTCTCATTACAGGCTTACCTGCCTTGAAATTTTTGTAATGCCTGTAATTTCTTTGATTGACCTGAAGGCAAGATCCTGCTATTGCTTCCAACTAAGGAGGATCCAGCCACATGTGCCTTTTAGCGCGCTCTGAATCATGTCATTGATGAACCAGCCAAGTATGAGCCTGACATGAATTTCTATCAAGCCCGCGCCGCGGATGTCCAGTCATGCCAAGGAGGATCCAGCCACATGCGCCTTTAAGCGCGCTCTTATTCATGTCATTATTGGCCCAGCCACTCGCGGCCCTATGGCTGCACCCAGATGAGCCAGCCATCGACAGTCTAACCAGGAGGACCCGGCCATGTGTGGCCTCAACGACCGTGCCCAGTTACGTCTGCCATTTTTGGCCCAGCAGATGGATGACCCAGCCACGTGCGGCCCAAACGACCAGATGAATCAGCCATCGACAATCCCTGCCACGCGCGGCAAGAACGACCGTGCCCAGATGAGCCTGCCAACCTTGGCCAACTGAAGGATGACTCAAGCCATGCGCGGCTCCAATGCCTGTGCCCAGATGAGCCTGCGAACCTTGGCCCATCTGTGGATGTACCAGCCATGCGCGGCCCAAACGACCGTGCCCAGATGAGCCTTCCATTCTGTTTACGGCCCATCTGTGTATGACCCAGCCATGCGCGGCCCCAATGACCGTCCCCAGATGAGACAGCCACTGTTGACCTATCTGTGGAGGACCCTGCCACGCGCGGCCCCATTGACCGTGCCCAGATGTACAAGCCACTGTTGATCCATCTGTGGAGGACCCAGCCATGCGCGGCCCCATTGTCCGTGCCCAGATAAACAAGTCACTGTTGACCCATCTGCAAAGGACCCAGCCATGCGCGGCCCCATTGACCGTGCCCAGATGAGTCTACCATTATTGACTTGTCTGCGAAGGTTCCAGCCACGCGCGGCCCCATTGACCGTGCCCAGATGAGTCTGCCATTAATGACTTGTCTGCGGTGGACCCAGCCACGCGCGGCCCTTATGACCGTGCCACCTGATCAAGCCATCGATGACCCATCTATGGAGGACCCAGCCACTTGCGGCCCCATTGACCGTGCCCAGATGTACAAGCCACTGTTGATCCATCTGTGAAGAACCCAGCCACGCGCGGCTCTAATGACCGTGCCCACTTAATCAAGCCACCGATGACCCATCTATGGAGGACCCAGCCACGCGCGGCCCCATCGACCGTGCCCAGATGAGTCTGCCATTAATGACTTGTCTGCGGAGGACCCAGCCACGCGCGGCCCCATTGACCGTGGCCAGATGAACAAGCCGCTGTTAATTCATTTGTGAAGGACCCAGCCACGCGCGGCCTCATTGACCGTGCCCAGATGAACAGGCCACTGTTAATCCATCTGTGAAGAACCCAGCCACGCGCGGCCCCATTGACCGTGCCCAGATGAACAAGCCACTGTTGATCCATCTGTGGAGGACCCAGCCACGCGCGGCCCTAATGACCGTGCCCAGATGAGCCTTCCATTCTGTTTACGGCTATCTGTGGATGACCAGCCACGCGCGGCTCAATGACCGTGCCCCGAGGAACCAGCCATCGACGACCCTGCCATCATTGATCCCAGCCATCGTTGACCCCCAGCCATTGATGACCCCCCGCCATCGACGAACCAGCCAAGGAAAATTTGTCCCGCCATGTTTTCTGTTGTTTGATTTAATTTTAATTTTAATTCAAATTTATCGATCGCAGGACGATCCATTCATTTTGTCTTAATTTTAATTTTTGCCATGTTTTCTAAAAATTCTTGTTTTGCTATGTTTAAATTAATTTTTGCCATGTTTAAATTAATTTTTGCCAATTTTGTTGTTTACATGAAATTTGGCCATGATTTTTGAATTTTTGCCAATCTTAATTTTAATTTTAATTTTTGCCATGTTTTCTAAAATTAATTTTAATTTTTTGCCATGTAATCAATATTGTAATGTAATTGCTGGTCTGGCGCGGTGGCAGTGCAGTCTGCCATGACCTACCCTACGCAAAAATGTTGCCACCTAGGTAATGAGTCGTAGTGGTATTGGCTGCGCTGCCCCGCTCTCCCGCCCACTCCAGTTTGAGCGTCGTGGGCTGCGGACGTGCCTAGCGATCGACCGGGCGGGACGCGACGAGCCAGCCAGCCTGAGAGGCTTCAGCGAGAACAGCCAAGCAACCACGATCAATAAACATAACATATACAATTTACAATTTAAAAAAAAAAAAAAAGGAGCCAATTTTATTCCATTTAAACTAAAAAAGTGAAAATTTTGATACCAGTTGAACCGAACCATGTGCCAAAGTAACTGTACTCGACCATAACCTGCCATAACGGTTTGCCAAATCGCCATTAAAAGTCTAATAAAATAGTCTGCAGCTCGCCCTAAACCATTTAAACCATCAAATTAGTGCCAAAGCCATAAATTGTGTTAAATCTGCAAGGAATTAATAGATTTTATCATCAATTTTAAGCCGCCATTTCCATGTGCTTCCAATTGTGCACACACACATACGCTCCACAAAAGTACCCGACAACGGTTTAGTTAAGAACCCAAAGCAGTGAATATAAAGGCCAATAATTAAAACAAAATGGCTTCCAACGTTACAGCTAATTTTGTGTATAAAAACCTGCAATTTAAATAACAATATTTTATGTTTTATTCCATGTGCTTACACCCATACACACACACACATATACATCCATATAAATTTGGCAACGGTGTGCTGACAAAAATCCAACGAGTAACGGCGCCATAGTTTATGCATCAACCCAAGTTTTTGGAGCAGTGGTGAGTTCCCGATAGCCCAATTTGAGTCTACACAACTTTTGAGAGATCCGAGTGGAGAGATGGAGAACAAAAGAGACATGGCAGATGGTGAGCGTGAATTCAGGAGCCAGGGGAAATGTGGTGAGTTTAACTTTATGGAAATGCTATCCATTAGTAGCACCTCCAATTCCAACTCTCATGACAAAGAGAATAGAAACACACACATTCATACTCTTACTAATGATCATGCTCACGCCAATTCACATACTCATACTCACTCTCATGAACACCACGTTAAAAGTTATGCTCTTAATAATAAATCGATGCAAGCCAAAACTCTTATACCAACATCTTATAATGGGTCAGGGTTCTCTTTAAACAAGGGCAGATACATGCCTACTAGCACCAACCCATTTGACACTGCTTTGCCGACTGTAAGAGAAGCTACCATTAGTATGTTGCCCAGTCTTGCCGTGTCCACTGATAATAACAGCAAGCGTAATCTGTCAGCATCCTCCTCCACTATTACGAGTGCATCCAAGAGAGTGTGAGGAGATTTAGTCTCCCCACACGCGAAGACAGATAGCCGGGGGCAAAGGGGAGGGCCAAGGAGGCGGAAAAAGGGGGTCAACCACCGGTCAACAACCCGGGCAGCCCAAGGGAACGTCGCCAGGATCAGTACGGGGGGTGGGGGGAAAGGTGAAAGCCAGTTACCGTGGGTTCTGGCGAAGGGCTACCCGTGGGAGGACGGAATCTACGTGGAACGTAACGGTGGCAGGTGAAAGGGTAAACGGCGCCACCCGGGGGAAGAAGGAATCGACGTGGAACGTAACGGCTCCTTGGGCAACGTTGGGAAAGTAGTCCAGTGGGGAATCAGCACGAGGTGCAGGCGTGCCTTAGAAAGTGTGGCGGGGTGAGCGGCAAGGAGCAGAGGGGGGGGTTGCGACGAAGAGTGCATCGGGCCCTGGAAACCCACCAGTGCACCACGCACCAGCAGCCGAGATCCGTGGCCGGGGGAGACGAGGGGCCACGGACAGCGACCCGCCAACGGGAAAGTGGCGTGATTCTGGAAGCAGGATTAACGGCAGGAGCAGAATCCAGGAGGATTAACGGGCGCTACAGTCAGTATAAAAGGAGGCCCACTGGAGCGGCTCGGGACGAGTCTTTTTAGGAAGCTTGTAGCGTTGAGTTGGAGGACCGCCTGTGGAGAGTCCGCTATTCAAGTGTTAGAGCGTTTCTAAAAAGGATTCGGGTTTTGTTTGAGTTGAAGGACCGCCTTTGGAGAGTCCGACAGCCAAGCGCAAGGAGAGCGATTAAGAAAATAAGGAAAGGATCCATTGCTGGACCTTCCTCCGGAAACCCAGGGTCGTGTAGACGAGTTGGTTCATTCCCGAACATGGCAGGTAGCCTTGCAAGGAAGTGAGGAAAGGATAAAGTCTGGCGTATGCCTTACCGACTCCTGAAATCATAACCAACAGGCGTGGTCCTGCGAGAGAAGGATAGACCGACTCGAGATCGCACGCCTGGTGTACACGAGACGTACAGGACGAGACACAAGACAGAACCAGGGTGGGGAGACCGAGTTGAGCCACTCCCGAACACGGCAGGTAGCCTTGCAAGGAAGTGAGGAAAGGATAAGTCTGGCGTACGCCTTACCGACTCCTGGAATCGCAACCAACAGGCGTGGTCCTGCGAAACACGGATAGGCCGACTCAAGAACTCGCGTCCAAGTCACAGACCAAGTGAGAACACCCTGGTCACCAGCCCCGCCACTACAAACTCGTGTCCGCCGGAGCGTATGCACGGTGTCCCGGTGTAGCGGGAGCGCGACAATACGATCAGGCACACGGCGGCTTCCAAACCTGGCACCGGAGCGTATGCACGGTGTCCCGGTGTAGCGGAGACGTCACACGGCAACTTCCAAACCTGGCGCCGGAGCGTATGCACGGTGTCCCGGTGTAGCGGAGGCGACCGACCGCAGCCAACCGTCAGATCAGTCGTAGTCGACCCAAGGGGGTGTTTTCTCAAGGCCAAAGGGCAGAAGGTAGCGGAATCGCTGGCAGCGCGGCGACAGGAGTACCATCGGCGACGGAGTAACGGCGGCGACGGAACAGCGGCAGCGTATCCCGGACAACCCGCATAGGACGCCGACGACGGAGCCAACAGGAACGGAAGGAGCAACGAATAAAAGAGAAAGAAAGCCTTTTGTAGTGTAAAGAGCTCTCAAAATAAAGAGTGTGGAAACTTCAAGCTATTTGTATTACTTTCTGGGCTTGGGCAATCACGTCGAATCTATAAATTCGGTGGAACGGATCCGCGAAACTCTGTGAGCTAGCCGCGGCAAATTGTGGCGATCAGCAGCAGAAAAGACAGTTCGTTACACCTGGAGCCCAAACTTCGTGATTGCATTTAGCCTAGAAAATAACATAGCAGAAAGATGGGAAGAAAGAATTGGATCTACACATTGAGAAAGGAGGAGCTGAGCGAAGTGTGTAGAGAGATCGGTCTACCAGCAGACGGGACTGTGGAAGCGATGAGATCCTCAGTGGCGAGGTGGGTCGACGAATCCATGGAAGAGGAGGTACTGGCGCTAACACACGGCCTAGAGAAAAGGTTTGGACAAAGAGTAACCCCCAGGCAGAGAGCAGCCAGCGAAACAGAGAAGTTTATAGAGAGCCTGGCGGTACCAGATCCAAGAATGGGAAGGAGCATAGAACCTCAATCGAGAAAGTATGTTCCGGCCCCGGTGGATTACGCCAAAGTAGCCAGACAGGTGCGAGACTGGTCGTTTCGTTTCGACGGCACAGGGGACCCGTTAGAGTTCCTGGACCGAGTAACGTGGTCCGCAAAGACATACGGATTAGACATAAACACGATCCCCAGAGCCATGCCAGAACTACTGCAGGGCAGGGCCCAAAGATGGTTCATCATGAACGACGAAGAATCGCCAACATGGGCGAGGTTCAAGGCAAGCTTCGAGAATTTTTTCCTGCCGAAAGGATACTTCGAAAAGTTGGCGGACCAAGTTCGCCAACGGAAGCAGCGTCGCGGAGAGCCTTTCAAAGAGTACATGGTGGACCTTCAGTCACTAATGAAACCTTTAGGAAAAACCACGAAAGAAGTAATCGAGAGGCTCGTCGAAAACTGCATGCCAAGGATGAAAATGTTCATAAGGCCATACGCCTGCGCATCTTTGTAGGAGGTGATGGGCCTAGCAGAGGAGTTTGAAGAATAAGCGCAGGAGGAAGAGGCCTTTAACAGGCAAGTGGCCACAGAACAAAGGTGGTGCCACAGTCAGCCGGCAGTAAACGAGAGGTGGCAGAGAGAAGAACCGCAGCATAGTGAAGCGGCAAGGTACCAGAGGGACCAATGGACCCAGAAAGGGCAACGGGACGAGTTCCACCACCAGGCCGTCCAAAACACACAATGGGCACCACGGTGGCAAAGAGAGGAACCGCGCCAAGGCCCACCGGAGCGACAGAACAGCACGAACCATGGGATTTCCTCAGCGAGTTCGGTGCAACGGTGACATGCGCAGGCCACCGCGTTACCATACCCAAAAGGGAGAGATGGGGCGGATGTCTGGAGGATAGACTGTCCGTAGCAGTGTCCGGATGTCCAGAGGTATGGGAAGACGAACGCAATAAGAGATTTATCGAGAGTGAGCTAGAAGCGTTCGCCGTCCAAACAGGATGCTCGAACATGACTCAGCACAGGATCACCATGAAGGACGACATTCCCATAAAACAGCGATATTACCCCAAAAACCCGAAAATACAGGGGGAAATAAACGCAAAAGTGGAGGAGCTGTTGGAAAAGGGATGCATTGAGCCCTCGAATAGCGCATACAGCTCACCGATTGTAATGGTGAAGAAAAAGACGGGTCAGTGGAGAATGTGCGTGGACTTTCGGCAAATCAACGCAAAATCAGTAAAGGATGCGTACCCAATGCCACGAATAAATTTCATATTGGAGCAACTAAGGGAGGCCAGATTCTTCAGCAGCCTCGACTTGAAGGACGAGTATTGGCAGATCCCTCTGGAGGAAGGAAGCAGAAAGTACACCGCCTTCACCGTTCCAGGGAAGGGTCTGTACCAATGGAAGGTGATGCCGTTCGGGTTGCACTCAGCCTCGGCAACATTTCAAAGGGCCCTTGACCAGGTCATAGGGCCGGACATGGCTCCACATGCCTTTGCGTATCAGGACGATATCATCGTGATCGGACGCACCAAGGAAGAACACATGGCGAACCTAAGAGAAGTGTTCAGAAGGTTGAAAGCAGCAAACCTGCGGATAAACACGGAAAAATGTCATTTTTTCAGGCAGGAACTGCTATACTTGCGACATAGAATAACGAGCCAAGGGATCGGCATGGATCCGGGGAAGGTCGCTGCCATTACGGAGCTGCAACCCCCGACAAACGTCAAGGGAATACGACAGTTCATAGGGATGGCGTCATGGTATCGGCGGTTCGTCCCAGATTTCGCAGGAATCGCGAAGCCCTTGAACGATCTGCTACGAAAGGGGACGAAATGGGAATGGACCCCCAAGCACCAGGAGGCGTTCGAGACCCTAAAGGCACGGCTGGCGGAAGACCCAGTACTGGCGTGCCCAGACTTTGAGAAAAGGTTCGTGCTGCAAACGGACGCAAGCGACTACGGTGTCGGAGCGGTCCTGACCCAGGACACCGAGGAGGGCGAACGAGTGATCGCATACGCCAGTCGAACGCTGATTGGAGCTGAAAAAAATTACTCGGCAACGGAGAGGGAGTGCCTAGCCATAGTATGGGCGATCAGGCAAATGAGGCCCTACCTGGAAGGATATCAGTTCGACGTAATCACGGATCATATGGCACTGAAGTGGCTCAACAACCTCGAGAGCCCGCTTGGAAGAATAGCGAGGTGGGTGTTCGAGTTGCAGCAGTATGACTACGTCATCAGCTACAGGAAGGGTAAGCTGAACGTGGTCGCCGACGCGCTATCTCGCCAGCCGATGTTGGAGCAGTTCAGAAGAACCGTGGATCTGGAAGTCCAAGAGTGCGTGTGGATAAACGCGTTAAAGGAGAAAATGAAGGCAAGCCCGCAAAAATTCCCGGACTACGTCGAAGAGGGCGGTTTGATTTACCGCCACGTTCCGCATAGAGCAGGAAGCGAGGAAGTGGCGTCATGGAAGTTGTGCGTGCCCACGGAGTCGAGGCATCAGGTCCTCAAAGAGAACCATGACGCACCGGCGGCAGGACACCAAGGCGTGAGGAAGACGATAGCCAAAGTGGCCGCCAGGTACTTCTGGCCAGGGATGCAAAGAGACATCCGGAAATATGCCAGGAGATGCGAAACTTGCCTAAAATACAAACCATGCCAGATGCAAGCAGCAGGACAAATTCTGACACAGGTCCCGGAAGAGCCATGGGCAACGGTGTGTGCGGACTTCGTGTGTCCATTGCCAAGATCTAAACATGGGAATACAATGGTTTTGGTAATGATGGACCGGTTTTCAAATCTTATATTTTTAACTTAACTAACAGTCATATTGACTGATACGGAGTTAGACGGCCCTAAAAATCGATTGCTGGGTTGGGAGGTCGTTGCGTCTAAGGCGGGATACGCTAGAAACCCGAGTCAATCCCCGAGCGAGAAAATTTGGGTGCGAAGACAGTTTTTCTTTGTATGACTCTTTTTGCTTCTGGATTTCGTCTTTCACTGCGAGGATGCCCAGATCCCGGTGGATGTTTTCGTTGCGAACATACCAAGGTGCCCCTGTGATAGTTCTCAGGATTTTTGAATGTGCGCGCTGTATGATGTCTATGTTGCTGCTGCTCGCGTTCCCCCACAGCTGGGAGCCATACGTCCAGATTGGCTTTAGGACTGAATTGTACAGTAGTAACTTGTAGTCTAGGCACAGTGGCGATCGTGAGTTTATGATCCAGTGGAGGCTGCTGGCTTTCAGTTTTAGATGCATCTTTTTGCATTCGATGTGCTTACGCCAGGTAAGTCGTCTATCAAGGTGAACGCCAAGGTACGTTACGTCGTTAGCTTGAGGGATCTGCATACCGTTTAGTAAAAGCGGAGGGCATGTTTGTCTATTAAGAGTAAACGTTATATGTTTACACTTTTGTTCGTTTATTTTAATGCGCCAGTCGGACAGCCACCTTTCCACTATTGTGAGATGATTAGCCAGTTGGGTTGTTGCCTGCGTTGGGCATCTGGAGCGACTAAGGATAGCGGTATCATCGGCGAACGTTGACGTTGTTAGTTGTGCGCTCGTAGGAATATCCGCAGTATACAAAACATATAGACACGGCCCGAGTGCGCTTCCCTGTGGAACTCCAGCTTCGATGGTGTAGTCGCCCGAAGTAGCTGCGTTGCATCTCACTGAGAATACCCTATTGAAGAGGTATGATTCCAGTAGCTTGTGGGTGTATGTTGGGAAATACGTTTTAATTTTGTGCATGAGTCCGATGAGCCAAACTCGGTCGAAAGCTTGAGATACGTCGAGGAAAATAGCGCTGCAGTATTCTCGTTGTTCGAAGGCTGAGCGTATTTCGGATGTTAATCTGTTCACTTGTTCGATGGTTCCATGGTTTCTTCGAAAGCCAAATTGGTGTGCCGGGATGATATTGCAAGCTTCCAAATGTGGTATTATGCGAGTTAACAAGCATTTTTCAAACAGTTTAGACAAACAAGATAGAAGGCTTATTGGTCTGTATGATGACGGAATTGTGTGGTCTTTTCCAGGCTTCGGAATCATTATAATAATGGATTTCTTCCACTTTTTTGGGAAATAGCCTAGATTAATGATTCCATTAAATAGTTTGCAGACGACCTCTATAGCGCATTTTGGAAGTTCGATCAGCATCTTTGGGGTCAATAGGTCACCACCGGGAGCCTTTTTTGGTTTTAGCCCTCTTATGACTTTTTCGATTTCGTTCGGCCGGAATGGAGGTGCGGCTGGCTGAGGGGAGGACTCTGGCTGAATTACTGGCAGGAGGAATGAATTTGAGGCTGGGTTTGGCTGGAAGACACTTTGGAGATGTGTGGCGAATGTTTCAGCTCGGTCTTCGTTGCTGCGAGCCCAGCATCCCGAAGAGTTTCTTATCGGGGTGGTCGTTTCAATTGGGGCACTAAGATTTGGGTGGGCCCTCCACAGGGGGTACTTTGTGCTTGTTGGCGAGAGATTCTGGATGTACCTCAGCTGTGCATTTTCTTCCTGTTGGTGAAGAGCCTGGTCGAGTGATCGGGTTGCTTCCTTAAGGCGTTGTTTTGAAGCTGGTGATCTGCTGTTTTGCCAATCACGACGCGTGCGCCTCTTTTCTCGCACGAGCTGTTCGATTTGCTGATTAGATTTGAAGTGTTTGTTTCGGTCTACTTCTTTCCTATGAGGAGTAGAGATTTTAGCTGCCGCAACGAGTACTTCTTCCAGGGCGCAGTTTTTCAAACAGTTTAGACAAACAAGATAGAAGGCTTATTGGTCTGTATGATGACGGAATTGTGTGGTCTTTTCCAGGCTTCGGAATCATTATAATAATGGATTTCTTCCACTTTTTTGGGAAATAGCCTAGATTAATGATTCCATTAAATAGTTTGCAGACGACCTCTATAGCGCATTTTGGAAGTTCGATCAGCATCTTTGGGGTCAATAGGTCACCACCGGGAGCCTTTTTTGGTTTTAGCCCTCTTATGACTTTTTCGATTTCGTTCGGCCGGAATGGAGGTGCGGCTGGCTGAGGGGAGGACTCTGGCTGAATTACTGGCAGGAGGAATGAATTTGAGGCTGGGTTTGGCTGGAAGACACTTTGGAGATGTGTGGCGAATGTTTCAGCTCGGTCTTCGTTGCTGCGAGCCCAGCATCCCGAAGAGTTTCTTATCGGGGTGGTCGTTTCAATTGGGGCACTAAGATTTGGGTGGGCCCTCCACAGGGGGTACTTTGTGCTTGTTGGCGAGAGATTCTGGATGTACCTCAGCTGTGCATTTTCTTCCTGTTGGTGAAGAGCCTGGTCGAGTGATCGGGTTGCTTCCTTAAGGCGTTGTTTTGAAGCTGGTGATCTGCTGTTTTGCCAATCACGACGCGTGCGCCTCTTTTCTCGCACGAGCTGTTCGATTTGCTGATTAGATTTGAAGTGTTTGTTTCGGTCTACTTCTTTCCTATGAGGAGTAGAGATTTTAGCTGCCGCAACGAGTACTTCTTCCAGGGCGCTCGTAGTGTAGTCGATGTCCGATTCCATGTTAAAATCCGGGGCGAGTTCTATGTGGGCACTCACGTACTTTTTGTATTTTAGCCAGTTTGTTTTTGTCGTCGTCAGACTGAAGGGGTGTTCGGTTATTTCTGGGCTTTGAAGAAGCGTTAGAAGCACAGGCGAGTGGTCTGATGATAAGTCCGAGACTGCTTTGGCACTTATTAGATTGCGAGGTATGTTTTTTGTCACTGCAAAATCAATAAGGTCTGGGAGCTTTCGTGAGTCTGTTGGCCAGTATGTGGGACTTCCAGGGGAAACGTAGTCCAGTTTATTTTTCACATTTATAATTGCATTGTACAATTGTCTTCCTTTGGGAGTCACTAGACGTGATCCCCAGTGCGTATGTTTGGCGTTGTAGTCTCCTGCGGCTATAAATCGATCCCCAAGTGAATTGTAGAAGTCCATAAATTGTCCTTCCGAGATTGAGAAGCGAGGAGGGCAGTAAACGGCAGCAATTGAAAGGATTCCGTTGCTTGACTGAATTTGTATCGATGTGGCCTGCAAGAAGTTTGTTGCAAACCTTTTGTGAAAATGGTGTTTAATTCGTTCTCTGATTAGAACTCCAGTTCCGCCGTGGGCTTTCCCATCTGGATGATCTGTGCGGTAGATTGTGTAGCCTCTTATATGGAAGTTGTATTTGCTTGTAAGATGCGTTTCCACCAGTAGCATAACGTCAATATGGTTTTCGGTCAAGAATTGTGACAATTCTAGTTTATGCCGTGAGACACCATTGGCGTTCCACATTGATATTCGTAGCGCCTGCATAGATTATTTGGACTGTTGTGCTACGAGCAGCTGTATCACCATGTTCTGGTTTTGAACAAGCGTTTGCATGGTCGTTTTCATGAATGACATAAGCTCCATCATACTTTGTTGGAGGGTAAGCATCATAGTTTCCGTTTTGCTGTGTGGCTGTTCTGGGGCCTGTTGAGCGCTTTGAGAGTTAGGCTGAATTGGAATTTCCCTTCCAGATCGTAGAGCATCGGCATAGGAGAAGCCGTTGGTGGTGTTTAGTGGACCGAATGAGGATCTCGCAGCTTTGGCGAAGAAGACGTCTGGCGTGGTTTTTGACGAAACGTACGCATTCTGTGGATTTTGGTTGCGCGTTGCGGTCGCTTGACGCATGCGACTCTTTAACTCCTTATACACAATACATCCTCTATAGTTTGCCGTATGGCTGCCTCCGCAGTTTCCACATTTCTTCACGGTACTGTCCTTGTTTGTAGTGCAGCAAGCGGACTTGTGGGCGTCCCCGCAGACTACACAGACAGCCCGAAGTGTGCAGTAAGACCTTGTGTGTCCATACTCTTGACAATTAGTGCATTGCACTGGACCGTTACGTTTATGTGGCTCTTCAACAGTGATTTTCCGATGCAAAAGATATTGCAGGTTGTAGATTGGGTGGACTTCGTTCTTCTTCAGCGACCTGCTTTCAGGCTCGAGCTCGACCTTGAAGAGGGGTTGTGGCTTTTTATCTTTATTTAGAATGTTAATAACATTCTTGGCGGCGAAGCCCTTTTCTTTAAGGGCGGTTTTTATTTCCTCGACGGTAACATCAGGTTCTATTCCCTTTACTACCACTTGTAGGCCCTTACTGCTTTTCAGCTGGTACGTGTAATAGTTTTTCTGTACAGTGTCCAGATATTTTGACACTATTCGGAAGTGCTCTTCAGTCTTGGTTTGCACCTTTGTTTCATGGATGTTCCCTTTGATAAGCGGAACAACATGAAAGTTTTCACCGTTCCCGATCAACGACGCAATTTTGTTGACCAGGGCACTCGAGCTTTTTTCCCTAATATAGATTGGAGGGGGCTTGGGTTTTTTTGCGGTGTCTTGGGCTGGTTGGTTTTCCTCAGCCTCCGCCAGTAGGGCAAATCTGTTAGTAGTGGATCTGTCTGGTTCATTATCGTTATTCAGGACACGGTTAATTTTTGTTTTGTTGCCTGCCGGATTACTCTGCGGGCTAAGCTTGCGCTTAATTTGGATGTAGCGATCCATTCCAGTCTGTGTGGCCGTTGCCGCTTTGGCACTTTCCGAGGTTGTTGTTTTTGTACTCGCTGTAGTCGTTGACGTCGTGGTACTTTGAGTTGCAGGGGTTTTCGCTGTTGTTGCAGAAGTTGTAGCGCTGCTTGTTGTTGGTGCGAAATTTGTTTCCGATATTGGAGGGGGGGTTTTACACTGCGAACTCCATGACGCGGGAGTCGGAGTGAGCAGAGCGGGTGAGCAAGACCGTGCCCTTTGGGTTTCAGCGGTCAGTAAAGCCGGGTTGCTTTTAAGCGCCGATTTTTCCACTTCGGTATCGCGGGTTGAAAAGTAAGAGTAGAAGCCGTTTCTTTGGTTCACTGAACTTCTACGCTCGTTCTTTTGGTCGTTGCTCAATGAGCTCATTGCGTGGTACGTATTTTTTTTTCAACAATGCACTAGTTTTGGTTTAGCACATTACAACTGTTATAAAAAAAAAAAAGCTTGTCTGTCGCTTTTAATAAATTGTATTTCAGTGTCTTTTCGCTTATATTGGCGAAAATATAAGCGAAGTGAAGTTTTCCCGGAGCTCGGACAAAGCACGTCCGCTCAGTTCGGTAGTTCGATTACCACCCGGTGACGGATAACGGCGTACAATTCACCAGCCGCAGCTTTAAGAAGTTCCTCGGGGAGCTTGGCGTGCGCCACCAGTTCACCGCACTATATACGCCCCAAGAAAATCCAACAGAAAGGGCGAATAGAACGATCAAAACGATGATCGCCCAGTTCGCTGGGGAGGACCAGAGGACTTGGGACGAGCACTGGCCAGAGCTCATGCTGGCAGTGAACTCGGCAGTGTCAGAGTCGACAGGGTATTCGCCTTGCTTTGTAACGCAGGGCAGGGAGCCCAGGGTGCCAAGAGCGTTGTTCGACGAAAACGCTTTAGGCACAGGAGTTGGGCAAGGAACGCCCACGGAGAACGCGACGAAGATGAAGAAAGTCTTCGAAATAGTGCGGAGGAACATGGAGCGGGCGGCCCAGGACCAGGCGAGGCACTATAATTTACGGAGACGGAAGTGGAGCCCAAAGATTGGCGAAACGGTGTGGGCAAAAGAGCACCATTTGTCGAAGGCAGCAGAGGGATTCGCAGCAAAACTGGCGCCGCGGTACGATGGGCCCTACACGGTCGTCAATTTCGTTTCGCCGGTAATTGTCATCATACGGCACGGAAGAATCAAGAAAGAGAATAGGGCACACGTGAGTGAGCTGAAGTGCCAAGACATGGGATCACCGGCGAAGGAGGAATAGAACGGCAACCGGCACAAGTGCACAATGGAAAACGGGATATGTCCAGTAACGGGAGCTTTAACAGGTCCAGTCTCGGAACAGTAACGGGGCATATCCAGTAGCGGGAGTTGGATGTGCTATAAAAGGCGGCGGCTGGAAGGAGCACGGTCTATTCAAAAAAAATCTAATCAACGAAGCAACATGAGCAACAGGTCAGAAGCAACGATGATCGTCTCGTCTGACGAGAGCGATTTGGAGATAGTCGGCGATCCCACATGGAGCGGAAGAAGGATGAGGACGGAGTGGGCGATCCAACGGGCAGCAGGAGGACGGAATCACATACCGGTCGGTCGCGCCACTGTGGAGGAGCGGCGCCGGAGCGAGGCGCTGGAGCACAGGAGGAGATCGGAGAGGTGCCGCCAGCGGAAGGAGGCGATAGTCCCCATCTCGGACATGGCGAGGAAGAGGGCCCAAAAAGCCCAGGAGATGTGCGAGGAGATCGACCGGGAGTGGAGAGACGTCAGGAGAGATGGACGGGAGAGAGCAATGAGGAGGGCGATGTCAAGGAGGATGCGGCTGCGACGGGCGAGGCGGCTGGTGGAGGCCGCGAAAAGGAGGAAAGCCACGAAGAGGACCCGGCCAGCGACGCGGTGGCCCGCGGTGCCACCAACACCACGCCCTCGATCGGAACGACCGGAGGAAAGGGAGGTGGCAACGGCCGCCAGAAAGAGGCAGCAGGAGTCAACGTGGCCTGCGGCACCACCTACGCCACGCCCAAGGAAGGAGGACAAGGAGGAGGAGCCGTGGACGAAGGGGCCGTGGGTGTGGCCAACACCACGGAAGCCGGCGCTGGGCCGGCAGCACTCGTGCCCGGAGCAGCGGCCAACGAGGCCGGTGCTGATGAGGTCAGCGTCGGATGGAGGCGACAAGGAGGTCCCAGAAGCAGACTGACCGCCGGAGCTCTGTGTGAGGGTGGCGGCGGATGTGGAGAGGAGGCGCGGACGCACCGGAAGGTGGTGTGTCATGGCGCAGGTTGGAGCCGTATGCTTCCGAGTGCGAGGAGGAGCCAACGGCGTGAAGATATTGAGGAAGGTTTAAAAAGTAAAAGTCAAGAAAAAATTTATAAATAAAAAAAAAAAAAAGGGAAAAAAAAAACCAATTAATTAAAAAAAAAAAAACAAAAAAAAATTAAGCTTAGGGTAAAAATAAGGGGGGTATATATATAAAAAAATAAAAAAAAAAAAAAGAAACAAAAAAAAAAATTAATTAAAATAGAAAATAGATACATATACACAAAAATATATAATATAGAAAAAAGGTTTATATATAAAAAAAAAAAATTAATTAAAATAAAATAAAACTCTAACTGGAAACAAAGATAAAGAAAAAAATAATTATAAGGAAAGGAAAAAAAAAATAAAAAAAAAAAAAAAAAATATCTTTATAAAAAATAATTAAAGAAAAAGAATAAAAAAAAGGAGAAAAAAAACTATTAAAAAATTAAGTAAATTAAAAAAAAAAAAAAAGAATAAATTATTAAAAAATTAAGTAAATTTAAAAAAAAAAAAGGGGAAAAAATTATTAAAAAATGAAGTACATTTAAAAAAAAAAGGGGGAAAAAAAAAAAACATGGAATAGGGTACATAGGCTAGGGTCCCAGGGGAGCGCACAGTCGTTTTCCGAAGGAGGGGGGAAGTGGATGGGTATCCACACCAAAATAAGAGGGTAACCGAGAATGTCATTTTTTTTTGGGGGCCCATGTTCAGCACAGCGCATCAACACCGATGTCCAAACGGCTCTGTCGTTTCCCGAAGAAGGGGGGAAGTGTGAGGAGATTTAGTCTCACCACACGCGAAGACAAATAGCCGGGGGCAAAGGGGGGGGCCAAGGAGGCGGAAAACGAACTCCTTTTCGACGAAAAGTGCAACGGGCCCTGGAAACCCACCGGTGCACCACGCACCAGCAGCCGAGATCCGTGGCCGGGGGAGATGAGGGGCCACGGACAGCGACACGCCAACGGGAAAATGGCGTGATTCTGGAAGCAGGATTAACGGCAGGAGCAGAATCCAGGAGGATTAACGGGCGCTCCAGTCAGTATAAAAGGAGGCCCACTGGAGCGGCTCGGGACGAGTCTTTTTAGGAAGCTTGTAGCGTTGAGTTGGAGGACCGCCTGTGGAGAGTCCGCCATTCAAGTGTTAGAGCGTTTCTAAAAAGGATTCGGGTTTTGTTTGAGTTGAAGGACCGCCTTTGGAGAGTCCGACAGCCAAGCGCAAGGAGAGCGATTAAGAAAATAAGGAAAGGATCCATTGCTGGACCTTCCTCCGGAAACCCAGGGTCGTGTAGACGAGTTGGTTCATTCCCGAACACGGCAGGTAGCCTTGCAAGGAAGTGAGGAAAGGATAAAGTCTGGCGTATGCCTTACCGACACCTGAAATCATAACCAACAGGCGTGGTCCTGCGAGACAAGGATAGACCGACTCGAGATCGCACGCCCGGTGTACACGAGACGTACAGGACGAGACACAAGACAGAACCAGGGTGGGGAGACCGAGTTGAGCCACTCCCGAACACGGCAGGTAGCCTTGCAAGGAAGTGAGGAAAGGATAAAGTCTGGCGTACGCCTTACCGACTCCTGGAATCACAACCAACAGCCGTGGTCCTGCGAAACAAGGAGGCCTACTTGGGATCACACGCCCGGTAACCACGAGACGTACAGAACTAGGGAGACAAGGATCCGTTGCTGGACGGTTTCCTCTACAAGCCCGAGGCGTCACAGTCGAGTTGAGTCATTCCCGAACACGGCAGGTAGCCTTGCAAGGAAGTGAAGAAAGGATAAGTCTGGCGTACGCCTTACCGACTCCTGGAATCGCAACCAACAGGCGTGGTCCTGCGAAACACGGATCGGCCGACTCAAGAACTCGCGTCCAAGTCACAGACCAAGTGAGAACACCCTGGTCACCAGCCCCGCCACTACAAACTCGGGTCCGCCGGAGCGTATGCACGGTGTCCCGGTGTAGCGGGAGCGTGACAATACGATCAGGCACACGGCGGCTTCCAAACCTGGCACCGGAGCGTATGCACGGTGTCCCGGTGTAGCGGAGACGTCACACGGCAACTTCCAAACCTGGCGCCGGAGCGTATGCACGGTGTCCCGGTGTAGCGAAGGCGGCAGTCAACAAACAAACTCCCAAACCTGGCACCGGAGCGTATGCACGGTGTCCCGGTGTAGCGGAGGCGACCGACCGCAGCCAACCGTCAGATCAGTCGTAGTCGACCCAAGGGGGTGTTTTCTCAAGGCCAAAGGGCAGAAGGTAGCGGAATCGCTGGCAGCGCGGCGACAGGAGTACCATCGGCGACGGAGTAACGGCGGCGACGGAACAGCGGCAGCGTATCCCGGACAACCCGCATAGGACGCCGACGACGGAGCCAACAGGAACGGAAGGAGCAACGAATAAAAGAGAAAGAAAGCCTTTTGTAGTGTAAAGAGCTCTCAAAATAAAGAGTGTGGAAACTTCAAGCTATTTCTATTACTTTCTGGGCTTGGGCAATCACGTCGAATCTATAAATTCGGTGGAACGGATCCGCGAAACTCTGTGAGCTAGCCGCGGCAAATTGTGGCGATCAGCAGCAGAAAAGACAGTTCGTTACACCTGGCGCCCAAACTTCGTGATTGCATTTAGCCTAGAAAATAACATAGCAGAAAGATGGGAAGAAAGAATTGGATCTACACATTGAGAAAGGAGGAGCTGAGCGAAGTGTGTAGAGAGATCGGTCTACCAGCAGACGGGACTGTGGAAGCGATGAGATCCTCAGTGGCGAGGTGGGTCGACGAATCCATGGAAGAGGAGGTACTGGCGCTAACACACGGCCTAGAGGAAAGGTTTGGACAAAGATCAACCCCCAGGCAGAGAGCAGCCAGCGAAACAGAGAAGTTTAAAAAGAGCCTGCCGGTACCAGATCCAAGAATGGGAAGGAGCATAGAACCGCAATCGAGAAAGTATGTTCCGGCCCCGGTGGATTACGCCAAAGTAGCCAAACAGGTGCGAGACTGGTCGTTTCGTTTCGACGGCACAGGGGACCCGTTAGAGTTCCGCAAAGACATACGGATTAGACATAAACACGATCCCCAGAGCCATGCCAGAACTACTGCAGGGCAGGGCCCAAAGATGGTTCATCATGAACGACGAAGAATGGCCAACATGGGCGAGGTTCAAGGCAAGCTTCGAGAATTTTTTCCTGCCGAAAGGATACTTCGAAAAGTTGGCGGACCAAGTTCGCCAACGGAAGCAGCGTCGCGGAGAGCCTTTCAAAGAGTACATGGTGGACCTTCAGTCACTAATGAAACCATTAGGAAAAACCACGAAAGAAGTAATCGAGAGGCTCGTCGAAAACTGCATGCCAAGGATGAAAATGTTCATAAGGCCATACGCCTGCGCATCTTTATAGGAGGTGATGGGCCTAGTAGAGGAGTTTGAAGAATTAGCGCAGGAGGAAGAGGCCTTTAACAGGCAAGTGGCCACAGAACAAAGGTGGAGCCACAGTCAGCCGGCAGTAAACGAGAGGTGGCAGAGAGACGAACCGCAGCATAGTGAAGCGGCAAGGTACCAGAGGGACCAATGGACCCAGAAAAGGCAACGGGACGAGTTCCACCACCAGGCCGTCCAAAACACACAATGGGCACCACGGTGGCAAAGAGAGGAACCGCGCCAAGGCCCACCGGAGCGACAGAACAGCACGAACCATGGGATTTCCACAGCGAGTTCGGTGCAACGGTGACATGCGCAGGCCACCGCGTTACCATACCCAAAAGGGAGAGATGGGGCGGATGTCTGGAGGATAGACTGTCCGTAGCAGTGTCCGGATGTCCAGAGGTATGGGAAGACGAACGCAATAAGAGATTTATCGAGAGTGAGCTAGAAGCGTTCGTCGTCCAAACAGGATGCTCGAACATAACTCAGCACAGGATCACCATGAAGGACGACATTCCCATAAAACAGCGATATTACCCCAAAAACCCGAAAATACAGGGGGAAATAAACGCAAAAGTGGAGGAGCTGTTGGAAAAGGGATGCATTGAGCCCTCGAATAGCGCATACAGCTCACCGATTGTAATGGTGAAGAAAAAGACGGGTCAGTGGAGAATGTGCGTGGACTTTCGGCAAATCAACGCAAAATCAGTAAAGGATGCGTACCCAATGCCACGAATAAATTTCATATTGGAGCAACTAAGGGAGGCCAGATTCTTCAGCAGCCTCGACTTGAAGGACGAGTATTGGCAGATCCCTCTGGAGGAAGGAAGCAGAAAGTACACCGCCTTCACCGTTCCAGGGAAGGGTCTGTACCAATGGAAGGTGATGCCGTTCGGGTTGCACTCAGCCTCGGCAACATTTCAAAGGGCCCTTGACCAGGTCATAGGGCCGGACATGGCTCCACATGCCTTTGCGTATCAGGACGATATCATCGTGATCGGACGCACCAAGGAAGAACACATGGCGAACCTAAGAGAAGTGTTCAGAAGGTTGAAAGCAGCAAACCTGCGGATAAACACGGAAAAATGTCATTTTTTCAGGCAGGAACTGCTAAACTTGCGACATAGAATAACGAGCCAAGGGATCGGCATGGATCCGGGGAAGGTCGCTGCCATTACGGAGCTGCAACCCCCGACAAACGTCAAGGGAATACGACAGTTCATAGGGATGGCGTCATGGTATCGGCGGTTCGTCCCAGATTTCGCAGGAATCGCGAAGCCTTTGAACGATCTGCTACGAAAGGGGACGAAATGGGAATGGACCCCCAAGCACCAGGAGGCACCAGGAGCACCAATGAGGCCCTACCTGGAAGGATATCAGTTCGACGTAATCACGGATCATATGGCACTGAAGTGGCTCAACAACCTCGAGAGCCCGCTTGGAAGAATAGCGAGGTGGGTGTTCGAGTTGCAGCAGTATGACTACGTCATCAGCTACAGGAAGGGTAAGCTGAACGTGGTCGCCGACGCGCTATCTCGCCAGCCGGTGTTGGAGCAGTTCAGAAGAACCGTGGATCTGGAAGTCCAAGAGTGCGTGTGGATAAACGCGTTAATGGAGAAAATGAAGGCAAGCCCGCAAAAATTCCCGGACTACGTCGAAGAGGGCGGCTTGATTTACCGCCACGTTCCGCATAGAGCAGGAAGCGAGGAAGTGGCGTCATGGAAGTTGTGCGTGCCCACGGAGTCGAGGCATCAGGTCCTCAAAGAGAACCATGACGCACCGGCGGCAGGACACCAAGGCGTGAGGAAGACGATAGCCAAAGTGGCCGCCAGGTACTTCTGGCCAGGGATGCAAAGAGACATCCGGAAATATGTCAGGAGATGCGAAACTTGCCTAAAATACAAACCATGCCAGATGCAAGCAGCAGGACAAATTCTGACACAGGTCCCGGAAGAGCCATGGGCAACGGTGTGTGCGGACTTCGTGTGTCCATTGCCAAGATCTAAACATGGGAATACAATGGTTTTGGTAATGATGGACCGGTTTCCGAAGTGGACGGAGATAGTGCCACTGCGGAAAGCAATTACCGAGGCACTGCAAAAGGCAATCAGAGAAAGGATTGTCGCTCGGTATGGAGTTCCGAAGGTGATGGTGACGGATAACGGCGTACAATTCACCAGCCGCAGCTTTAAGAAGTTCCTCGGGGAGCTTGGCGTGCGCCACCAGTTCACCGCACCATATACGCCCCAAGAAAATCCAACAGAAAGGGCGAATAGAACGATCAAAACGATGATCGCCCAGTTCGCTGGGGAGGACCAGAGGACTTGGGACGAGCACTGGCCAGAGCTCATGCTGGCAGTGAACTCGGCAGTGTCAGAGTCGACAGGGTATTCGCCTTGCTTTGTAACGCAGGGCAGGGAGCCCAGGATGCCAAGAGCGTTGTTCGACGAAAACGCGTTAGGCACAGGAGTTGGGCAAGGAACGCCCACGGAGAACGCGACGAAGATGAAGAAAGTCTTCGAAATAGTGCGGAGGAACATGGAGCGGGCGGCCCAGGACCAGGCGAGGCACTATAATTTACGGAGACGGAAGTGGAGCCCAAAGATTGGCGAAACGGTGTGGGCAAAAGAGCACCATTTGTCGAAGGCAGCAGAGGGATTCGCAGCAAAACTGGCGCCGCGGTACGATGGGCCCTACACGGTCGTCAATTTCGTTTCGCCGGTAATTGTCATCATACGGCACGGAAGAATCAAGAAAGAGAATAGGGCACACGTGAGTGAGCTGAAGTGCCAAGACATGGGATCACCGGCGAAGGAGGAATAGAACGGCAACCGGCACAAGTGCACAATGGAAAACGGGATATGTCCAGTAACGGGAGCTTTAACAGGTCCAGTCTCGGAACCGTAACGGGGCATATCCAGTAGCGGGAGTTGGATGTGCTATAAAAGGCGGCGGCTGGAAGGAGCACGGTCTATTCAAAAAAAATCTAATCAACGAAGCAACATGAGCAACAGGTCAGAAGCAACGATGATCGTCTCGTCTGACGAGAGCGATTTGGAGATAGTCGGCGATCCCACATGGAGCGGAAGAAGGATGAGGACGGAGTGGGCGATCCAACGGGCAGCAGGAGGACGGAATCACATACCGGTCGGTCGCGCCACTGTGGAGGAGCGGCGCCGGAGCGAGGCGCTGGAGCACAGGAGGAGATCGGAGAGGTGCCGCCAGCGGAAGGAGGCGATAGTCCCCATCTCGGACATGGCGAGGAAGAGGGCCAAAAGAGCCCAGGAGATGTGCGAGGAGATCGACCGGGAGTGGAGAGACGTCAGGAGAGATGGACGGGAGAGAGCAATGAGGAGGGCGATGTCAAGGAGGATGCGGCTGCGACGGGCGAGGCGACTGGTGGAGGCCGCGAAAAGGAGGAAAGCCACGAAGAGGACCCGGCCAGCGACGTGGTGGCCCGCGGTGCCACCAACACCACGCCCTCGATCGGAACGACCGGAGGAAAGGGAGGTGGCAACGGCCGCCAGAAAGAGGCAGCAGGAGTCAACGTGGCCTGCGGCACCACCTACGCCACGCCCAAGGAAGGAGGACAAGGAGGAGGAGCCGTGGACGAAGGGGCCGTGGGTGTGGCCAACACCACGGAAGCCGGCGCTGGGCCGGCAGCACTCGTGCCCGGAGCAGCGGCCAACGAGGCCGGTGCTGATGAGGTCAGCGTCGGATGGAGGCGACAAGGAGGTCCCAGAAGCAGACTGACCGCCGGAGCTCTGTGTGAGGGTGGCGGCGGATGTGGAGAGGAGGCGCGGACGCACCGGAAGGTGGTGGAGCCGCAGGTTGGAGCCGTATGCTTCCGAGTGCGAGGAGGAGCCAACGGCGTGAAGATATTGAGGAAGGTTTAAAAAGTAAAAGTCAAGAAAAAATTTATAAATAAAAAAAAAAAAAAGGGAAAAAAAAACCAATTAATTAAAAAAAAAAAAAAAAAAAAAGCTTAGGGTAAAAATGAGGGGAGAAAACAAAAAAAAAAAAAAAAACAAAAAAAAAAAAAAAAACCAAAAAAAAAAAATTAATTAAAATAGAAAAGAAGAAATATAGATACATGTACACAAAAAAATATAATATAGAAAAAAGGAAAAAAAAGGTTTATATATAAAAAAAAAAAATTAATTAAAATAAAATAAAACTCTAACTGGAAACAAAGATAAAGAAAAAATATAATTATAAGGAAAGGAAAAAAACAAATACAAAAACAAAAAAAAAATATCTTAATAAAAAATTATTAAAGAAAAAGAAAAAAAAAAAAGAGGAAAAATATTATTAAAAAATTAAGTAAATTTAAAAAAAAAAGGGAATAATTTATTAAAAAATTAAGTAAATTTAAAAAAAAAGGGGGAAAAATTATTAAAAAATTAAGTAAATTTAAAAACAAGAAAGGAAAGCTAACTTCGGGCGGAGCCGAAGTTTATATACCCTTGCAGTTAAAACCGGATATATATCGCAAACATCGGATATAGTTGGCCGATCCTTATGGCAATAGGAATATGTAATCCAATTTTTTACAATACAAAATATAAAAAAAGTTCCAAACTTCTATCTTCAAATATACGAAAGTTGATATTTCTACCAAGTACCATTTCCGATCGTTCAGTTATATGGCAGCTATAGGATATAGTCGGCCGATCCTAATGAAATTTGGTAGGTCGGATCAACTGACCAAATATATAATCTGTACCAAGTTCCAGCTTTCTATCTTCAAAAACACGAGTTGGGTTAAAGTTGGGTCATTTCCGATCGTTCAGTTGTATGGCAGCTATAGGATATAGTCGGCCGATCCTTACGAAATTTAGCATGTCGTATTATTTTGCCAAAAATAGCTCTCACCTAAAATTTGAACTCTCTAACTTTAAAAACACCAAAGTTATACCATTTCCGATCAATCAGTTATATGGCAGCTATAGGATATAGTCGGCCGATCCGGGCCGTTCCGACTTATATACTGCGTGCAAAGGAAAGAAGGGTGTGTGCAAAGTTTCAAGACGATAGCTTTAAAACTGAGAGACTAGTTTGCGTAGAAACAGACAGACGGACAGACAGACGGACAGACGGACAGACGGACAGACGGACTTGCTCATATCAACTCAGGAGGTGATCCTGATCAAGAATATATATACTTTATAGGGTCGGAGATGTCTCCTTCACTGCGTTGCACACTTTTGACCAAAATTATAATACCCTCTGCAAGGGTATAAAAAACAAGAAAGGAAAGCTAACTTCGGGCGGAGCCGAAGTTTATATACCCTTGCAGTTAAAACCGGATTTATATCGCAAACATCGGATATAGTTGGCCGATCCTTATGGCAATAGGAATATATAATCCAATTTTTTACAATACAAAATCTAAAAAAAGTCCCAAACTTCTATCTTCAAAAATACGAAAGTTGATATTTCTACCAAGTACCATTTCCGATCGTTCAGTTATATGGCAGCTGTAGGATATAGTCGGCCGATCCTAATGAAATTTGGTAGGTCGGATCAACTGACCAAATATATAATCTGTACCAAGTTCCAGCTTTCTATCTTCAAAAACACGAGTTGGGTTAAAGTTGGGTCATTTCCGATCGTTCAGTTGTATGGCAGCTATAGGATATAGTCGGACGATCCTTACGAAATTTAGCATGTCGTATTATTTTGCCAAAAATAGCTCTCACCTAAAATTTGAACTCTCTAACTTTAAAAACACCAAAGTTATACCATTTCCGATCAATCAGTTATATGGCAGCTATAGGATATAGTCGGCCGATCCGGGCCGTTCCGACTTATATACTGCGTGCAAAGGAAAGAAGGGTGTGTGCAAAGTTTCAAGACGATAGCTTTAAAACTGAGAGACTAGTTTGCGTAGAAACAGACAGACGGACAGACAGACGGACAGACGGACAGACGGACAGACGGACTTGCTCATATCAACTCAGGAGGTGATCCTGATCAAGAATATATATACTTTATAGGGTCGGAGATGTCTCCTTCACTGCGTTGCACACTTTTGACCAAAATTATAATACCCTCTGCAAGGGTATAAAAAACAAGAAAGGAAAGCTAACTTCGGGCGGAGCCGAAGTTTATATACCCTTGCAGTTAAAACCGGATTTATATCGCAAACATCGGATATAGTTGGCCGATCCTTATGGCAATAGGAATATATAATCCAATTTTTTACAATACAAAATCTAAAAAAAGTCCCAAACTTCTATCTTCAAAAATACGAAAGTTGATATTTCTACCAAGTACCATTTCCGATCGTTCAGTTATATGGCAGCTGTAGGATATAGTCGGCCGATCCTAATGAAATTTGGTAGGTCGGATCAACTGACCAAATATATAATCTGTACCAAGTTCCAGCTTTCTATCTTCAAAAACACGAGTTGGGTTAAAGTTGGGTCATTTCCGATCGTTCAGTTGTATGGCAGCTATAGGATATAGTCGGCCGATCCTTACGAAATTTAGCATGTCGTATTATTTTGCCAAAAATAGCTCTCACCTAAAATTTGAACTCTCTAACTTTAAAAACACCAAAGTTATACCATTTCCGATCAATCAGTTATATGGCAGCTATAGGATATAGTCGGCCGATCCGGGCCGTTCCGACTTATATACTGCGTGCAAAGGAAAGAAGGGTGTGTGCAAAGTTTCAGGACGATAGCTTTAAAACTGAGAGACTAGTTTGCGTAGAAACAGACAGACGGACAGACAGACGGACAGACAGACGGACAGACGGACAGACGGACATGCTCATATCAACTCAGGAGGTGATCCTGATCAAGAATATATATACTTTATAGGGTCGGAGATGTCTCCTTCACTGCGTTGCACACTTTTGACCAAAATTATAATACCCTCTGCAAGGGTATAAAAAGGGGGAAAAAAAAAAACATGGAATAGGGTACATAGGCTAGGGTCCCAGGGGAGCGCACAGTCGTTTTCCGAAGGAGGGGGGAAGTGGATGGGTATCCACACCAAAATAAGAGGGTAACCGAGAATGTCATTTTTTTTTGGGGGCCCATGTTCAGCACAGCGCATCAACACCGATGTCCAAACGGCTCTGTCGTTTCCCGAAGAAGGGGGGAAGTGTGAGGAGATTTAGTCTCACCACACGCGAAGACAAATAGCCGGGGCAAAGGGGGGGGCCAAGGAGGCGGAAAAAGGGGGTCAACCACCGGTCAACAACCCGGGCAGCCCAAGGGAACGTCGCCAGGATCAGTTACCAGTTACCGTGGGTTCTGGCGAAGGGCTACCCGTGGGAGGACGGAATCTACGTGGAACGTAACGGTGGCAGGTGAAAGGGTAAACGGCGCCACCCGGGGGAAGAAGGAATCGACGTGGAACGTAACGGCTCCTGGGGCAACGTTGGGAAAGTAGTCCAGCGGGGAATCAGCACGAGGTGCAGGCGTGCCTTAGAAAGTGTGGCGGGGTGAGCGGCAAGGAGCAGAGGGGGGTTGCGACGAAGAGTGCAACGGGCCCTGGAAACCCACCAGTGCACCACGCACCAGCAGCCGAGATCCGTGGCCGGGGGAGACGAGGGGCCACGGACAGCGACCCGCCAACGGGAAAGTGGCGTGATTCTGGAAGCAGGATTAACGGCAGGAGCAGAATCCAGGAGGATTAACGGGCGCTCCAGTCAGTATAAAAGGAGGCCCACTGGAGCGGCTCGGGACGAGTCTTTTTAGGAAGCTTGTAGCGTTGAGTTGGAGGACCGCCTGTGGAGAGTCCGCCATTCAAGTGTTAGAGCGTTTCTAAAAAGGATTCGGGTTTTGTTTGAGTTGAAGGACCGCCTTTGGAGAGTCCGACAGCCAAGCGCAAGGAGAGCAAGGAAAACAAAATGGCTTCCAACGTTACAGCTAATTTTGTGTATAAAAACCTGCAATTTAAATAACAATATTTTATGTTTTATTCCATGTGCTTACACCCATACACACACACACATATACATCCATATAAATTTGGCAACGGTGTGCTGACAAAAATCCAACGAGTAACGGCGCCATAGTTTATGCATCAACCCAAGTTTTTGGAGCAGTGGTGAGTTCCCGATAGCCCAATTTGAGTCTACACAACTTTTGAGAGATCCGAGTGGAGAGATGGAGAACAAAAGAGACATGGCAGATGGTGAGCGTGAATTCAGGAGCCAGGGGAAATGTGGTGAGTTTAACTTTATGGAAATGCTATCCATTAGTAGCACCTCCAATTCCAACTCTCATGACAAAGAGAATAGAAACACACACATTCATACTCTTACTAATGATCATGCTCACGCCAATTCACATACTCATACTCACTCTCATGAACACCACGTTAAAAGTTATGCTCTTAATAATAAATCGATGCAAGCCAAAACTCTTATACCAACATCTTATAATGGGTCAGGGTTCTCTTTAAACAAGGGCAGATACATGCCTACTAGCACCAACCCATTTGACACTGCTTTGCCGACTGTAAGAGAAGCTACCATTAGTACGCAGTTGGCAGCCACGTCCGCCTCTCCCATGTTGCCCAGTCTTGCCGTGTCCACTGATAATAACAGCAAGCGTAATCTGTCAGCATCCTCCTCCACTATTACGAGTGCATCCAAGAGAGTGTGAGGAGATTTAGTCTCCCCACACGCGAAGACAGATAGCCGGGGGCAAAGGGGAGGGCCAAGGAGGCGGAAAAAGGGGGTCAACCACCGGTCAACAACCCGGGCAGCCCAAGGGAACGTCGCCAGGATCAGTACGGGGAAAGGTGAAAGCCAGTTACCGTGGGTTCTGGCGAAGGGCTACCCGTGGGAGGACGGAATCTACGTGGAACGTAACGGTGGCAGGTGAAAGGGTAAACGGCGCCACCCGGGGGAAGAAGGAATCGACGTGGAACGTAACGGCTCCTGGGGCAACGTTGGGAAAGTAGTCCAGCGGGGAATCAGCACGAGGTGCAGGCGTGCCTTAGAAAGTGTGGCGGGGTGAGCGGCAAGGAGCAGAGGGGGGGGGGGGTTGCGACGAAGAGTGCAACGGGCCCTGGAAACCCACCAGTGCACCACGCACCAGCAGCCGAGATCCGTGGCCGGGGGAGACGAGGGGCCACGGACAGCGACCCGCCAACGGGAAAGTGGCGTGATTCTGGAAGCAGGATTAACGGCAGGAGCAGAATCCAGGAGGATTAACGGGCGCTCCAGTCAGTATAAAAGGAGGCCCACTGGAGCGGCTCGGGACGAGTCTTTTTAGGAAGCTTGTAGCGTTGAGTTGGAGGACCGCCTGTGGAGAGTCCGCCATTCAAGTGTTAGAGCGTTTCTAAAAGGATTCGGGTTTTGTTTGAGTTGAAGGACCGCCTTTGGAGAGTCCGACAGCCAAGCGCAAGGAGAGCAAGGAAAACAAAATGGCTTCCAACGTTACAGCTAATTTTGTGTATAAAAACCTGCAATTTAAATAACAATATTTTATGTTTTATTCCATGTGCTTACACCCATACACACACACACATATACATCCATATAAATTTGGCAACGGTGTGCTGACAAAAATCCAACGAGTAACGGCGCCATAGTTTATGCATCAACCCAAGTTTTTCGAGCAGTGTTGAGTTCCTGATAGCCCAATTTGAGTCTACACAACTTTTGAGAGATCCGAGTGGAGAGATGGAGAACAAGAGAGACATGGCAGATGGTGAGCGTGAATTCAGGAAATTCCTGGGGAAATGTGGTGAGTTTAATTCCAACAATTATGACAAAGAGAATAGAAACACACACACTCTTACTCACACCCATAACCATATTCATGCTAATATTGCTAATGATCATGCTCACGCCAATTCACATGCTCATACTCACTCTCATGAACACCACGTTGAAAGTTATGCTCTTAATAATAAATCGATGCAAGCCAAAACTCTTATACCAACATCTTATAATGGGTCAGGGTTCTCATTAAACAAGGGCAGATACATGCCTACTAGCACCAACCCATTTGACACTGCTTTGCCGACTGTAAGAGAAGCTACCATTAGTACGCAGTTGGCAGCCACGACCGCCTCTCCCATGTTGCCCAGTCTTGCCGTGTCCACTGATAATAACAGCAAGCGTAATCTGTCAGCATCCTCCTCCACTATTACGAGTGCATCCAAGAGAGCTAACCCAAACTGTTCCCCTGGCAAGGTACAGTCTGTGGAGGTAGTCAATAATTTCCTGGCCAACCTGAAGTCGTTCAAAGATGCCTGTGTGAGCCTTAGGGAGAACAACTATGTTGCCACTTTTAGTGCGCCGGGTGGTAAGAGCAAGGTGCCCTCTGCCCCCAATTCTCAGTCGTCTCCAATGGCCTCGTTGCAATACAATGGTTCTAGCCCAGAGGTGTCGGCTACTCACCTGGAATCTGCTCTTGCGGTTGTTCATTCCTCGCCCAAAGTGCTGGCCAAAACACCGCAGCGCAATGTTGTGTTCACCGATGATAGTTTCCCTGCCCTCCCAGCCCCGGCAAAGACGCCAGTGTTTAAGAGTAAATTTGCTCAGGCCTTGTATAGGGATGGTTTACAAAAGCGCAATGAAACTGCTTCTGCTGCCACCAAGCCAAAGGACGCTGCAATAGATGCCATTCAGTCCTTGTCCTTGACTCCGGTAACGACGCCGGCCACTTACAAGCCCAAAACTCCGTCTAAGCAACGATATCTTCCATCATTGACCCGTGCCAACCCTTTGACACAATGTCACAGGTGCCAGGGATTTGGTCATACGAAAGCTGATTGTAGACGCGAGTTTGTGTGCATGAAATGTGCTGGCTCCCATCCGACCTTTGCATGCAGCAAGCCCAGACACACGGCTGCCTGCTGCGGCAATTGTAAGGGTCAGCACATTAGTGCATATAGAGGCTGTCCGGTCTACAAGGACATTAAGTACAAACTATATGGCTCTCAATTCTCTGCCAAGTCCCCCAATCATCGCTCAGGGTTCGCCAAGTATTCTCAACATTCTAGACCCAAAGCTAATGCTAACCATAGACCAAAGCATCAACAGCAGCGTAGTTCACAGGGGCCCAGCAACAATAATAATAATTATTGGAACATTCTTTGGCAGAGTCACTCTAAAATGGCTGAAAGGCCAGCGTCTCACCCAAATAGCCAGCACAGGAGCCAGGATCGTCGTCAGGATATCAAACCCAATCCCTTTAGGAGCGGCAACCGGGCCAATGCGAGCCGCAAAAACGCAGCAAAGTCCAAGCGAGCCAATCCGGCTGAGAAACATCTAAGTAAATTTCAGGCAAAACTCAAGATGGAGCAAAGTTTGAAGGATACAGCCCAGACTCGTAAACAATTTGGCCGTCGGCAGCATAATGCGAGTCAGCAACAGCAGCAGCAGAAACTAGATCAGGAATCTGTGGATGATCTGATCTTGCTTCATAAAAACACCCACACCAAACTGGATCATTTGGAAGGTCTATTCAATAGGCTCCTTCATACTCTCGGCAAGGTGACTGCCATGTTGGAAATCACGGATATATCTTTCGACAACAATCTCTCTGCGGCAGCCTCAGGTTCTGTCATGTCTGCTGAGATGCAGTCCTTGCTGGGGCATGATTCATTTATTGATGCCATTGCTGCCAATGAATCTATCTACGTTTAGATTCATTCTTGTACCCACTCCCCTAATTCTCAGTGGTCAATCTCCTTCTGCTACCCTAGTTTCTTTGGGTTCCTGAAGGTCTGTGGGGGTGGGTTACATGCCTCGGTGGTCATGCTTTGCTACCGGATTTTGCTTGCCATGCTAATAGTATTCTTTGCCATTAATGAACCTACTCAGGTGGACCCAGCCATGCCATATGCGGTCTACAAGCTTTGCTGAGAATGATGAGCCCAGATCGAGCCAGCCATCGACAATCCTAGCCAGGAGGACCCAGCCATGCGCGGTCACAATAACCGTGCCCAGTTGTGCCTGCCACTTTTGGCCCAACAGTTGGAGGACCCAGCCACGCGCGGCTCTAATGACCGTGCCCATTTGATCAAGCCATTGATGACGCATCTTTGGAGGACCCAGCCACCCGCGGCTATTTTTTCTGCGCCATCCAAACCAGCCAATGTTATCCCCAGTCAACGTGCGAGCCTGCCTTGCGCGGCCCTGAAGTCTGCGCTGAGGATGATCCAGCCATATCCGGCTCCTACGACCGTGCCCAGATGAGTCTGCCATTACGCCTTGTCTGCGAAAGACCCAGCCACGCGCGGCCCTATTGACCGTGCCCAGAGGAACCAGCCATCTTCGATCCTAGCCAGGTGGACCCAGCCACGCGCGGCTACAACGGTCGTGCCCAGAAGAGCCTGCCAACCATGGCCAACTGAAGAATGACCCTGCCATGAGCGGCTACAATGCCCGTGCCTAGTTGAGCCAGCCATTTTTAGCCTAACAAAAGGATGACCCAGCCATGCGCGGCCCAATGTTTGTGCCCAGATGAGCCAGCCATCGTCAATCCTAGCCAGGAGGACCCAGCCATGCGCGGCTACAATAACCGTGCCCAGTTGTGCCTGCCACTCTTGGCCCAACTGTTGGTTGACCCAGCCATGCGCGGCCCAAACGACCGTGCCCAGATGAGCCAGCCATCGTCAATCCAAACCTGGAGGACCCAGCCACGTGCGGCCCAAACGACCGTGCCCAGATAAGCCAGCCATCGACGATCCTAGCCAGGTGGTCCCAGCCATGCGCGGCCGTTATAACCATGTCCAGTTGCACCTGCCATTTTTTTTGACCCAACTGTAGGATGAACTAGTCATGCGCGGCCCAAACGATAATGCCCAGATGTGCCAGCAATCGTCAATCCAAACCAGGAGGACCCAGCCATGTGTGGCCACAATGACCGTGCCCAGATGAGCCTGCCATTTTTGGCGTATCAGAAGGATGACCCAGCCTCGCGCGGCTCAAACGACCGTGCCCAGAAGAGCCAGCCATCGTCAATCCTAGCCAGGAGGACCCAGCCATGCGTGGCCGCAATAACCGTGCCCAGTCGTGCCTTCCACTTTTGGCCCACCTATTGGATGACCCAGACACGCGTGTTCATAACGACCGTGCCCAGATGAACCAGCCATCGTCGATCCTAGCCAGGAGGACGCAGCCATGCGCGGCCATACCGACCGTGCCCAGATGCGCCAGCCATTGGTGATCCAATCCACGTTGACCCAGCCATGCGCGGCACCCATACCTGCACCAGCCACATCAGGCACATATACTTTATGCCAAGTATGAATCTGCCACACTCGGCCCACAAGCCCTTGCCGAGTTTTCCACAGCCAAGGTTTTGGCTGTCAGCTATGCACCAGCCAAAGGCGCCTTATAGTTCGTGTCGATCAATGACCCAGCCATGAATCCAATATAACGTGGCCTTTGAGTCGATCTTTGATCAGCTTTCGCTGATTCAATTGCGTTTCAATGTTTACGCGCAATGTTCTTCATGCACCATAGCGTGGTCCTGCCATAATGCAATTTGTCTAACAATCTCTCTCATTACAGGCTCACCTGCCTTGAAATTCTTGTAATGCCTGTAATTTCTTTGATTGACCTGAAGGCAAGATCCTGCCATCGCTTCCAACTAAGGAGGATCCAGCCATATGCGCCTTAAGCGCCCTCTGAATCATGTCATCAATGAACCATCCAAGTTTGAGCCAGACAAGAATTGCCATCAAGCCTGCGCCGCGGATGTTTAGTCATGCCAAGGAAGATCCAGCCACATGCGCCTTTAAGCGCCCTCTGAATCATGTCATCAATGAACCAGCCAAGTTTGAGCCAGACACGAATTGTCAACAAGCCCGCGCCGCGGATGTCCTGTTATGCCATGGAGGATCCAGCCATATGCGCCTTTAAGCGCGCTCTGAATCATGTCATTAATGGCCCAGCCACGCGCGGCCCAATAGCCGTGCCCAGATGTGCCAGCCATTGACAGTCTAACCAGGAGGACCCAACCATGAGCGGCCCAAACGACCGTGCCCAGATGAGCCAGCCATCGACGACCCTCGCCAGGTGGACCCAGCCATGCGTGGTTCAAACGACCGTGCCCAGATGAGCCATCCATCGACAATCCTAGCCAGGAGGACTCAGCCACGCGCGGCTATTATGCCCGTGCTCAGTTGAGCCAGCTATTTTTGGCTTAATAGAAGGATGACCCAGCCATGTGCGGCCATAACGACAATGCCCAGATGAGCCATCCATCGATAATCCTAGCCAGGTGAACCCAGCCATGCGCGGCTACAACGCCCGTGCCCAGATGAGCCTGCCAACCCGGGCCAACTGAAGGATGACCCAGCCATGCGCGGCAACAATGACCGTGCCCAGATGAACCAGCCACTGTTGACCCATCTATGGAGGACCCAGCCATGCCAATCCACGTTGACCCAGCCATGCGCTGCACCCATACCTGCACCAGCCACATCAGGCCCCATTGACCGTGCCCAGATGAACAAGCCACTGTTGATCCATCTGTGGATGACCCAGCCACGCGCGGCCCCATTGACCGTGCCCAGATGAACAAGCCACTGTTGATCCATCTGTGAAGGACCCAGCCACGCGCGGCTCTAATGACCGTGCCCACTTGATCAAGCCACCGATGACCCATCTATGGAGGACCCACACACGCGCGGTCCCATTGACCGTGCCCAGATGAGTCTGCCATTAATGGCTTGTCTGTAGAGGATCCAGCCACGCGCGGCCCCATTGACCGTGCCCTGATGAACAAGCCACTGTTGATTCATCTATGAAGGACCCAGCCACGCGCGGCCCCACTCACCGTGCCCAGATGAGTCTGCCATTAATGACTTGTCTGCGGAGGACCCAGCCACGTGCGGCCCCGTTGATCGTGCCCAGATGAGTCTGCCATTATTGACTTGTCTGCGAAGGACCCAGCCACGCGCGGCCCCATTGATCGTGCCCAGATGAGTCTGCCATTATTGACTTGTCTGCGAAGGACCCAGCCACGCGCGGCCCCATTGACCGTGCTCAGATGAGTCTGCCATTAAAGACTTGTCTGCGGAGGACCCAGCCACGTGCGGCCCTTTTGACCGTGCCACTTGATCAAGCCATCGATGACCCATCTATGGAGGACCCAGCCACGCGCGGCCCCGTTGACCGTGCCCAGATGAACAAGCCACTGTTGATCCATCTGTGAAGGACCCAGCCACGCGCGGCTAAGATGCCTGCGCCCCTCTCATCAGCCAGTGACTCAGCCATTGATACCCTGCAAAAGATGACCCGCCCCGCCATGCTGATTGTTGGTTTTTCTTAACTTTAATGCAATTCAAAAATTTCAAATTCAAAAATTGTATCCATTATGAATCTTGTAAGTTAATTTGATCGCAGGACGATCTTTTCATTTTGTTTGTAATTTTAATTTGAATTTCTAATTTGCCATGTTAATTTTTGTTTTGCCATTCTTTGTTTTGCCATGTTAATTTGTTTTGTTTTGCCATGTATTTGCTTAATTTCTCATGTTTGCTTAATTTGCCATGTTATAATTTTGCCATTGTTAATTTTAATCCTGCCATGTACTTTTTTTAATTTGCCATGTTTAAAATTAAAATTTTGTAATTGCTGGTCTGGCGCGGTGGCAGTGCAGCCTGCCATGACCTACCCTACGCAAAAATGTTGCCACCTAGGTAATGAGTCGTAGTGGTATTGGCTGCGCTGCCCCGCTCTCCGCTCTCCCGCCCCCGCTCTCCCGCCCACTCCAGTTTGAGCGTCGTGGGCTGCGGACGTGCCTAGCGATCGACCGGGCGGGACGCGACGAGCCAGCCAGCCTGAGAGGCTTCAGCGAGAACAGCCAGACAACCACGATCAATAAACAAAACAAACACAATTAAAAAAAAAAAAAAAAAAAGGAGCCAATTTTATTCCATTTAAACTAAACTAAAAAAGTGAAAATTATGATACCAGTTGAACCGAACCATGTGCCAAAGAAACTGTACTCGACCATAACCTGCCATAACGGTTCGCCAAATCGCCATTAAAAGTCTAATAAAATAGTCTGCAGCTCGCCCTAAAACCTTTTAAACCATCAAATTAGTGCCAAAGCCAAGAATTGTGTTAAAACTGCAAGGAATTAATAGATTTTATCATCAATTTTAAGCCGCCATTTCCATGTGCTTCTAATTGTGCACACACACACAAGTACCCGACAACGGTTTAGTTAAGAACCCAAAGCAGTGAATATAAAGGCCAATAATTAAAACAAAATAGCATCCAACGTTACAGCTAATTTTGTGTATAAAAACCTGCAATTTTAAATAACAATATTTTATGTTTTATTCCATGTGCTTACACCCATACACACACACACATATACATCCACATTAATTTTGGCAACGGTGTGCTGACAAAAATCCAACAAGTAACGGCGCCATAGTTTATGCATCAACCCAAGTTTTTGGAGCAGTGGTGAGTTCCCGATAGCCCAATTTGAGTCTACACAACTTTTGAGAGATCCGAGTGGAGAGATGGAGAACAAGAGAGACATGGCAGATGGTGAGCGTGAATTCAGGAGCCAGGGGAAATGTGGTGAGTTTAACTTTATGGAAGTGCTATCCATTAGTAGCACCTCCAATTCCAACTCTCATGACAAAGAGAATAGAAACACACACACTCATACTCATACTAATGATCATGCTCACGCCAATTCACATACTCATACTCACTCTCATGAACACCACGTTAAAAGTTATGCTCTTAATAATAAATCGATGCAAGCCAAAACTCTTATACCAACATCTTATAATGGGTCAGGGTTCTCTTTAAACAAGGGCAGATACATGCCTACTAGCACCAACCCATTTGACACTGCTTTACCGACTGTAAGAGAAGCTACCATTAGTACGCAGTTGGCAGCCACGACCGCCTCTCCCCTGTTGCCCAGTCTTGCCGTGTCCACTGATAATAACAGCAAGCGTAATCTGTCAGCATCCTCCTCCACTATTACGAGTGCATCCAAGAGAGCCAACCCAAACTGTTCCCCTGGCAAGGTACAGTCTGTGGAGGTAGTTAATAATTTCCTGGCCAATCTAAAGTCGTTCAAAGATGCCTGTGTGAGCCTTAGGTAGAATAACTATGTTGCCACTTTTAGTGCGCCGGGTGGTAAGCGCAAGGTGCCCTCTGCCCCCAATTCTCAGTCGTCTCCAATGGCCTCGTTTCAATACAATGGTTCTAGCCCAGAGGTGTCAGCCACCCACCAGGAGTCTGCTCTTGCGGTTGTTCATTCCTCGCCAAAAGATCTGGCCAAAACTCCGCAGCGCAATGATGTGTTCACCAGTGATATGTTCCCTTCTCTCCCTGCCCTGGCGAAAACGCCTGTTTTTAAGAGTAAATTTGCTCAGAACTTGTGCAGGGATGGTCAACAAAAGCGCAATGGCACTGTTTCCACCTCCAAACAGAAGGACGATGAGTTAGATGCCATTCAGCCCTTGCCCAAGACTCCGAGCATGACGCCGGTCACACACAAGCCGAAAACTCCGCCTCTGCACCGGAATCTTCCTTCTATGACTCTTACCAACCCTTTGACGCAATGTCATAGGTGCCAGGGATTCGGTCATAGGAAGGATGTGTGTAGGCGTGAGTTTGTATGTATGAAATGTGCTGGCTCACACCCTACAACTGCATGCAGCAAGCCAAGAAGCACTGCTGCTCGTTGTTGCAACTGCAGGGGCCAGCACATTAGTGCATATAGAGGCTGCCAAGTCTTCAAGGGCATCAAAGGCAAGCTGTATGGCTCTCAATACTCTGCCAAATCCCCCTTCCATCGGCCAGTCTCCTCCCAAAGCTCTCAGCGTATTAGACCAAATGCCAACTACGAATCACAACAACAGCGTAGATTACAGGGATCCAATAACAACGACTACTGGCATATCCTCCAGGAGTCTAGCGGTAGGCGTGCCACCAGCCAGAGTCGCCCCAAAGTTGTAGAACAGCCAACTCCCCATCAAAACAGCCAACGCCAGCGCCAGGATCGTCGGCGGGTTTCTAAACCTAATCCCTTTAGAAGCAGCTATCAGGCCAATGGGAGCCGCAAAAGTGCCAGGAATGCCAAGCGAGCCAACCCGGCTGAGAGACATCTGAGTCAGTTCCAGGCAAGACTCAAATTGGAGCAAGGATTGAAGGATGCGGCCCAGACTCGCAATTTCCAGGACTTTAATCATTATGGACGCCGGCAACTTGGCCGTCGGCAGCATAATGAGGGTCTGCATCAACAGAAACTGGATCAGCAGTCTGTGGCCGATTTAATTTTGCTTCATAAAAACACGCACACCAAGCTGGAACACTTGGAAGGCCTTTTCAACAAACTCCTCCAAACTCTCGGCAAGGTGGTTGCCATGTTGGAAATCACGGACGTTACGTTTAACAACTCTGCGGCTGCCTCTGGTTCTCCCTTGTCCGTGGAGATGCAATCCTTACTGGTGCACGATTCTTTTATTAACGCCATCACTGGCAATGAATCTATTTATATTTAGATTCATTCTAGTGCCCTGATGAGTCTGCCATTAATGACTTGTCTGCGGTGGACCCTGCCACGCGCGGCTCCTACGACCGTGCCCAGATGGGTCTGCCAATAATGACCCATCTGCGGAGGACTCTGCCACGCGCGGCCCCATTGACCGTGCCCAGAGGAACCAGTCATCTTCGATCCTAGCCAGGTGGACCCAGCCACGCGCGGCTACAACGACCGTGCCCAGAAGAGCCTGCCAACCATGGCCAACTGAAGAATGACCCTGCCATGCGCGGCTACAATGCCCGTGCCTAGTTGAGCCAGCCATTTTTGGCCTAACAGAAGGATGACCCAGCCATGCGCGGCCCAATGTTTGTGCCCAGATGAGCCAGCCATCGTCAATCCTAGCCAAGAGGACCCAGCCATGCGCGGCCACAATAACTGTGCCCATATGAGCCTGCCATTTTTTGGCGTATCAGAAGGATGACCCAGCCACGCGCGGCTTAAACGACCGTGCCCAGATGAGCCTGCCATCGACATTCCAAACCAGGAGGACCCAGCCATGTGCGGCTACAATAACCGTGCCCAGTTGTGCCGGCCACTTTTGGCCCAACTGTTGGATGACCCAGCCACGCGCGGCCCAAATGACCGTGCCCAGATGAGCCAGCCATCGTCAATCCTAGTCAGGAAGACCCAGCCATGCGCGGCCCAATGTTTGTGCCCAGATGAGCCAGCCATCGTCAATCCTAGCCAAGAGGACCCAGCCATGCGCGGCCACAATAACTGTGCCCATATGAGCCTGCCATTTTTTGGCGTATCAGAAGGATGACCCAGCCACGCGCGGCTTAAACGACCGTGCCCAGATGAGCCTGCCATCGACATTCCAAACCAGGAGGACCCAGCCATGTGCGGCTACAACAACCGTGCCCAGTTGTGCCGGCCACTTTTGGCCCAACTGTTGGATGACCCAGCCACGCGCGGCCCAAATGACCGTGCCCAGATGAGCCAGCCATCGTCAATCCTAGTCAGGAAGACCCAGCCATGCGCGGCCGCAGTAACCGTGCCCAGTTGTGCCTGCCACTTTTGGCCCACCTGTTGGATGACCCAGACACGCGTATTCCAAACGACCGTGCCCAGATGAACCAGCCATCGTCGATCCTAGCCATGAGGACCCAGCCATGCGTGGCCATACCGACCGTGCCCAGTTGCACCAGCCATTGGGGATCCAATCCACGTTTTCCCAGCCATGCGCGGCACCCATATCTGCACCAGCCATATTAGGCACATATACTTTATGCCAAGTATGAATCTGCCACACTCGGCCCACAAGCCCTTGCCGAGTTTGCCCCTGCCAAGGTTTTGGCTATCAGCTTTGCACCAGCCAAAGGCGCCTTATAGTTCGTGTCGATCTATGACCCAGCCATGAATCCAATATAACGTGGCCTTTGAGTCGATCTTTGATCAGCTTTCGCTGATCCAATTGCGTTTCAATGTTTACGCGCAATGTTCTTCATGTACCATAGCGTGGTCCTGCCATAATGCAATTTGTCTAACAATCTCTCTCATTACAGGCTCACCTGCCTTGAAATTCTTGTAATGCCTGTAATTTCTTTGATTGACCTGAAGGCAAGATCCTGCCATCGCTTCCAACTAAGGAGGATCCAGCCATATGCGCCTTAAGCGCCCTCTGAATCATGTCATCAATGAACCAGCCAAGTTTGAGCCAGACACGAATTGCCATCAAGCCGCGCCGCGGATGTCCAGTTATGCCAAGGAAGATCCAGCCACATGCGCCTTTAAGCGCGCTCTGAATCATGTCATTAATGGCCCAGCCACGCGCGGCCCAAAAGCCGTGCCCAGATGTGCCAGCCATTGACATTCTAACCAGGAGGACCCAGCCATGCGCGGCCCAAACGACCGTGCCCAGATGACCCATCCATCGACAATCCTAGCCAGGAGGACCCAGCCACGCGCGGCTATTATGCCCGTGCCCAGTTGAGCCAGCTATTTTTGGCTTAATAGAAGGATGTCCCAGCCATGTGCGGCCCAAACGACAATGCCCAGATGAGCCATCCATCGATAATCCTAGCCAGGTGAACCCAGCCATGCGCGGCCCCATTGACCGTGCCCAGATGAGTCTGCCATTATTGACTTGTCTGCGAAGGACCCAGCCACGCGCGGCCCCATTCACCGTGCCCAGATGTACAAGCCACTGTTGATCCATCTGTGGAGGACCCTGCCACGCGCGGCTCCATCGACTTTGCCCAGATGAGTCTGCCATTATTGACCCATCTATGGAGGACCCAGCCACGTGCGGCTAAGATGCCTGCGCCCCTCTTGATGCCATTGATGACGTGCCAAAGATACCTGCCCCGCCATGCTGATTGTTGGTTTTAACTTTAATGCAATTCAAAAATTTAATTTGTTAACATCATGAATCTTGAAAGTTAATTTGATCGCAGGACGATCTTTTCATTTTGTTTGTAATTTTATTTTGAATTTCTAATTTGCCATGTTAATTTTTGTTTTGCCATTCTTTATTTTTGCCATGTTCATTTTTTTTGTTTTGCCATGTATTTTTGATTTCTCATGTTTGCTTAATTTACCATCAGGGCCGTAGCTAGCATGGGGCAGATGGGGCGGTGCCCCAGGGCCCCCGAAGGGAAGGGGCCCCGCCGGGGCAAAAGACTTCCGTATAGGGGGCCCCAAATTTACTTGTTGCCCCAGGGCCTCCGAGGCTCTAGCTACGGCCCTGTTTACCATGTTATAATTTTGCCATTGTTAATTTTAATCCTGCCATGTACTTTTTAATTTGCCATGTTTAAAATTAAAATTCTGTATTTGCTGGTCTGGCGCGGTGGCAGCGCAGTCTGCCATGACCTACCCTACGCAAAAATGTTGCCACCTAGGTAATGAGTCGTAGTGGTATTGGCTGCGCTGCTCCGCTCTCCCGCTCTCCCGCCCACTCCAGTTTGAGCGTCGTGGGCTGCGGACGTGCCTAGCGATCGACCGGGCGGGACGCGACGAGCCAGCCAGCCTGAGAGGCTTCAGCGAGAACAGTCAGACAACCACGATCAATAAACACAACAAATGCAATTAAAAAAAAAAAAAAAAAAAAAAAAAGGAGCCAATTTTATTCCATTTAAACTAAAAAAGTGAAAATTTTGATACCAGTTGAACCGAACCATGTGCCAAAGTAACTGTACTCGACCATAACCTGCCATAACGGTTTGCCAAATCGCCATTAAAAGTAATAAAATAGTCTGCAGCTCGCCCTAAAAAATTTAAACCATCAAATTAGTGCCAAAGCCATAAATTGTGTTAAATCTGCAAGGAATTAATAGATTTTATCATCAATTTTAAGCCGCTCTTCTTTTTTTACTCTCTTCCCGTGGTTTCCTCTGCCACTGTTCCGCGGGAAAATCCGCGGCAAACACTTGGCGCTGGTAGAGGTCGCGGCTCCCTATAAACAGCTGATCTACAGTGCTGGGAAACGACTGTCCCCCACTGAACCCCCCCTCCGGTAGAGGGCGCCAGTTAGCGTATGCCGACGCCGGCTGAGGGCGCCTGTAGCAGCTCTTAGTTCCCCCCTCGAGCGAAATAGAGCATACACCAAGGCGCGGCGTACGCTCCATCACCGCTCCATCAGCGCAGGACGGAAGGCGAGGGTGAAATGGGGCACTGGCGACCGAGTAGGGGCGGTATAACCCCCATCGTAGCTTCGATGGATGTCCCTCCTTCTCCTTCGTCCCTCTCCCCCATCCAGATAAACCCACGCTGCGTCTGACCCACAATGGGCGGCGGCGTGGTCTGCGTCTGCGCCACACTGGCCGGCAGCTATCTCACCTGGCAGGAGGTATAAACTGCAAAAAACCTGGCAGCAGGTATAAAATGCGACTTGAACAAAACGGAATGGAAGACAATAACAAAATTACTCCAGGTGGCACCCACAATAGTGGAAATCCACCCGCGGGAACCCCCGCGGTTAGGGTAAGGATTTTGGAGGCCCTACCTTACATTCTAAAAAAAACTGCTCCACCGGTGGCGCACTTGGCCGGCGACGCAGAACCAGCTACAAGTGAGACCCTAGAGGAGCTCCAGGCTTTCGGGCGTGGAAATAAAATAAAGAGAACCCCTCCCAAGCAGACAGGGAGCGATCACACCCCAAAGAGGCATCGGGACGAACAGTCACCGCCAGGAAATTCCCAACCGGGGAAAAAATCCAAAATGCCGCTAACCCCCATAGACGAGATGGGCGCGATCCTGGAGGACCTTTTGGCTAAGGTGAACGACCAAAAGGTACGAAGCATTAACCAGGTCATGAAAAACTCCTTCGCGAGACTGAAGGAATTGCAGGAGCTGCTGAGGGACCAGAACTTCTCTCCCCCGAGCCAGGAAGGAAGGGCTAGGTGCGGCTGCAGCGGGGAAGCACCGGGCTGCAGCAGTTCTCGAGTAGAGGAAGCTACTCAGACCTCACCGGAGCGAGCGTCTTTTAGCCAAGTTGCTAGGACGAAACGCTCACGAGAGCTGCCTCCACCTAATAGGGCAAACCAAAATGGCAAAAAGGACCCCAAGATAAGCCAGCCCAAGAAGAGCCGCCCCGATGTGCTCATAATAACGGGGAATGCAGGATCCTCATACAGCGATGTCCTCAAACTGGTTACCCGACGGCAAGATGGCAAACTCAATGATGTCAGCCAAAACGTTAAAAAGATTAGGCGCACGGCAAAAGGCGATCTCCTGCTGGAACTGGCAGCGAAGGATGCAAACGCTCTCAAGATGCGACAGACCCTTTCCCAGGTGCTGGGCGAGGCAGTGAGCGTTCGTGCCGTCACAGGCGAGACCACCATCGAGATCCGCGACCTGGACGACCTTACCACGAAGGACGAAATAGTGGCAGCTATTAAAGCCCGAACGAGCGGACAGGAGGAGGCAATCAGGGTGAAGTCCCTTCGCCCTGGCTTCTCTGGAACACAGGTAGCCTTTTTGGGAGTGGAACCAAGCGTGTCATCGAAGATCCTGTCCGAAGGCAGGATTAGGATAGGATGGACCATGTGCAGGGTCAGGGAGCGCTCGGCCCAGCGTCGCTGCTTCAGATGCCTCAGTTTCGGGCACATCGCCGCTCATTGCAAAGAGCGAACCGACAGAAGCAACTGGTGCTTTAGATGCGGAAAGCCAGGTCACAAGGTAGCTTCCTGCACAAACGCGGCTGAGTGCTTCCTCTGTGCAGCTGCAAACAACGCAGAGCGTGCCCACGTAGCTGGCAGCAAGAGATGCCCTCTCGGCAAACTTGATGCAGCGACACAAAGCAGAGTATGAGGATCATTCAGATCAACCTAAACCACTGCGAAGTAGCCCATAGCCTACTCGAGCAGGTTTTAAGAGAGAAGCGGGCAGATATAGCCCTAATAAGTGAGCCGTACAAAAAAGTCGAGACGCAAAGCTACATCCTGGACTCCTCCAAGACAGCGGCTATTTGGGCGCCAGGCAGACAACCCGAAAGCGTACAACCCAGAGTAGGATTCATCAGGGCCAAAGTGGGCGCGTTCTGGCTTTACAGCTGCTACCTCCCCCCGCGCCTAACACTGCAGCAGTTCACCCACACACTAGACGAGATCGCCCAGGACGCAAGGCACAGATCCCAGGTGGTGATCGCTGGCGATTTCAACGCCTGGGCGGAGGATTGGGGCTCATCGCGCACCAACGCTAGGGGTCGAACCCTCCAAGAGACCTTTGCGACTCTTGATGTAGCCCTGCTGAGCACCGGCTCCCAAAACACGTTCAGCAAGGCGGGGTATGGTTCAATCGTGGACCTTACCTTCTGCATCAGTGGTTTGTTTCGGAGGACTACGTGGTCCCTCAGGGATGACTACACTGCGAGCGACCACAAATACATAGTCTGCGACATAGAGGATAGAGAGCAAGCTTCCACAGCAGCGAAGCCTCCAAGATTCAACCCGGCTACATTACAACCGCTAAAATTCGCACAGGAACTAAGGATTCCAGATCCTTCAGGCGACGTCGAATGCGATGTTCACAACACCATGGCTGCGGTTCTACAGGCCTGCCGAGCCAGCATGAGGAGTAGCCGTGGGCATTCGAGGCACCATGAACCGGTGCCCTGGTGGTCCCCGGAGATAGCCCATGCGCGCGGAGAGTGCCTCCGAACCAGAAGGTTGCACCAAAGAGCCAGAGGAAGGCCGGACTTCGAAAAAAAAGAGAGGACTTCGCGGCAAAGAGGAAGATTCTGAAGAAGCTGATAAAGGAGGCAAAGACTAAGTGCTTTCTCGAGATGTGCGACGCTGCAGAGCAAGATCCGTGGGGATCGGCCTACCGGACTGTGGTCAAGAAAGCGAAGCAGGCAAAGCCGATCGCTCCAAAAGATGCCGAAACAATGAGAGCCATCGTGGAGCACCTCTTCCCGAAGCAGCCGAGTGGAGTGGAGTCTCCTGGGCCAAGTGGAGCAAGAGAACCTGCCGGCTCTACGCCGGATAAGGAAATAGGCGCCCTAGAAATCGTAGAAGTCGCTAAGGCTATCCAGGTCGGAAAAGCTCCTGGTCCAGATGGGATCCCAGACATCGCAATCAAACTGGCGATGACTGCGTGCCCGGACCGGTTCGCCAGGGTCTTCAACGCATGCCTACGGGAAGGCGTTTTCCCTAGAAGATGGAAAGCACAAAGCCTGGTCCTCCTCCCAAAGCCAGGCAAGCCGCCGGAGGATCCGTCATCCTTAAGGCCGATCTGCCTCATTGACCATGCCGGCAAAGCCCTAGAGCGCTGCATATGCCGGAGGCTCCAGGAGGCCGTAATCAGCGCGGGAGATCTCTCCCCATTACAATTCGGGTTCAGGGAACACCGTTCCACGGTCGACGCAATTTCCTTGGTCAGGAGGATTGCAGCCAAGGCAATCGAGGGGACCAGATGGGCGGGCGGAAGCAAGGAGTACTGCCTGATCGCCACGCTGGACATTAAAAATGCCTTCAATTCAGCCAGGTGGGATGTTATAGTGGAGGCGCTGCAAAATCACCGAGTGCCGACTAGCATCGTGGAGATCATAAGGTCGTACCTCAGTGATCGCACTATTAGGTACGAGACGACCTCAGGCATCCGAGAGCATGCGGCCTCCTGTGGTGTCCCTCGAGGGTCAGTTTTAGGCCCAGCCCTTTGGAATCTAATGTACGACGGGGTCCTCAGACTCGACCTCCCGGAACGTACACATCTAGTTGGATTCGCGGACGACATCGCGGTAGTCGCCGTGGCCAAGACGATTCAGGAAGCAGAGGAGCACTGCAACGCTGCTATTGCAAACGCCATCAGTTGGCTGGAACAGGTAGGGCTATGCCTAGCCCACCACAAGACGTAGGCTGTCCTGATTTCGAGCAGGAAGCGAGTGGAGACGGCTTCAATCAGCGTGGGAGGACATGTGGTCAAATCAACCAGGGCCATCAGGTACCTTGGAGTAACGCTGGACACGAAGCTTAGCTTCAGGGAGCACTTCGCAGTAGCAAATCGCAAGGCGGCGAATGTCGCCAGAGCATTAGGGAGGATCATGCTCAACTGTAGGGGCCCGAAGCAAGGACGTCGTTTACTTCTCCAGACCGTCTGCAGCGCAACGATGCTCTACGCAGCCCCCGTGTGGGCTGATGCAGCCAAAACAAGGTCGTATACCAAAGGTCTGACCAGCACATATAGACTGTGCGCCTTAAGGGTGTGCTCGGGCCTTAAGGATGTGCTCGATCTCCGACGACGCAGCTCTCGTCATAGCAGGCATGGTGCCATTCGACCTGCTCGCGGCGGAGCGCAAAGAGCTATATCAGGCTCTAGTAGCTCTGAACGGGCAAACTCCGGCAGCGACACGCCGTCGGGTTAAAGAGATCTCGAGAGCTTCGAGTATACAGAAGTGGCAACAAAGGTGGGACGAGTCGACCAAGGGACGGTGGACCCACCAACTAGTCCCCGACCTCAAGAATTGGCTACAGAGAAGTCACGGAGAAGTGAACTTCTGGCTCACGCAGGTTCTCAGCGGCCACGGATGCTTTAGGAGTTACCTGTTCAAATTCGGACACGATGATGACCCAAGGTGCCCTGAATGCGGGGCTGACGAGACGGCGGAGCATGTGGTCCTGGACTGCCCACGTTTTTCGATCCCCAGGCGGAGACTCCTAGGGGAAGTGGCGACGGCGGACGTCATCGGAAGGAGGTTGCTGGAGGACGCCCAGTTCTGGGCAGACTTGAGCAGCTTCGCCGCCTACATGATGAAGGAGCTGAGAAGGCTAGAGCGACTCCGAGCGGAGGCTAGGCTAGCCTAGGCCAACTGTAGTGGGGCGCATAAGCACGCCAATTTCCTGGCCCTGCGAAGCAAAGCCTAGCGGCATTACCGCAGGGGACAGGGACCGAGTAGACTCTTTTTCACTTTTTCTTTTTGTTAGAGCTTAGTTTTAAGACTTTCTTTGTTAATAAACGATTTAGAAAAAAAAAAAATATATAAATTTGGCAACGGTGTGCTGACAAAAATCCAACGAGTAACGGCGCCATAGTTTATGCATCAACCCAAATTTTTCGAGCAGTGGTGAGTTCCTGATAGCCCAATTTGAGTCTACACAACTTTTGAGAGATCCGAGTGGAGATCATGCTCACGCCAATTCACATACTCATACTCACTCTCATGAACACCACGTTAAAAGTTATGCTCTTAATAATAAATCGATGCAAGCCAAAACTCTTATACCAACATTTTATAATGGGTCAGGGTTCTCTTTAAACAAGGGCAGATACATGCCTACTAGCACCAACCCATTTGACACTGCTTTGCCGACTGTAAGAGAAGCTACCACCAATACGCAGTTGGCAGCCACGACCGCCTCTCCCATGTTGCCCAGTCTTGCCGTGTCCACTGATAATAACAGCAAGCGTAATCTGTCAGCATCCTCCTCCACTATTACGAGTGCATCCAAGAGAGCCAACCCAAACTGTTCCCCTGGCAAGGTACAGTCTGTGGAGGTAGTCAATAATTTCCTGGCCAACCTGAAGTCGTTCAAAGATGCCTGTGTGAGCCTTAGGTAGAATAACTATGTTGCCACTTTTAGTGCGCCGGGTGGTAAGCGCAAGGTGCCCTCAGCCCCCAATTCTCAGTCGTCTCCAATGGCCTCGTTTCAATACAATGGTTCTAGCCCAGAGGTGTCAGCCACCCACCAGGAGTCTGCTCTTGCGGTTGTTCATTCCTCGCCAAAAGATCTGGCCAAAACTCCGCAGCGCAATGTTGTGTTCACCAGTGATATGTTCCCTTCTCTCCCTGCCCTGGCAAAAACGCCTGTTTTTAAGAGTAAATTTGCTCAGAACTTGTGCAGGGATGGTCAACAAAAGCGCAATGGCACTGTTTCCACCTCCAAACAGAAGGACGATGAGTTAGATGCCATTCAGCCCTTGCCCAAGACTCCGAGCATGACGCCGGTCACACACAAGCCGAAAACTCCGCCTCTGCACCGGAATCTTCCTTCTATGACTCTTACCAACCCTTTGACGCAATGTCATAGGTGCCAGGGATTCGGTCATAGGAAGGATGTGTGTAGGCGTGAGTTTGTATGTATGAAATGTGCTGGCTCACACCCTACAACTGCATGCAGCAAGCCAAGAAGCACTGCTGCTCGGTGTTGCAACTGCAGGGGCCAGCACATTAGTGCATATAGAGGCTGCCCAGTCTACAAGGGCATCAAACGCAAGCTGTATGGCTCTCAATACTCTGCCAAATCCCCCTACCATCGGCCAGTCTCCTCCCAAAGCTCTCAGCGTATTAGACCAAATGCCAACTACGAATCACAACAACAGCGTAGATTACAGGGATCCAATAACAACAACTACTGGCATATCCTCCAGGAGTCTAGCGGTAGGCGTGCCACTAGCCAGAGTCGCCCCAAAGTTGTAGAACAGCCAACTCCCCATCAAAACAGCCAACGCCAGCGCCAGAATCGTCGGCGGGTTTCTAAACCTAATCCCTTTGGAAGCAGCTATCAGGCCAATGGGAGCCGCAAAAGTGCCAGGAATGCCAAGCGAGCCAACCCGGCTGAGAGACATCTGAGTCAGTTCCAGGCAAGACTCAAATTGGAGCAAGGATTGAAGGATGCGGCCCAGACTCGCAATTTCCAGTACTTAAATCATTATGGACGCCGGCAACTTGGCCGTCGGCAGCATAATGAGGGTCAGCATCAACAGAAACTGGATCAGCAGTCTGTGGCCGATTTAATTTTGCTTCATAAAAACACGCACACCAAGCTGGAACACTTGGAAGGCCTTTTCAACAAACTCCTCCAAACTCTCGGCAAGGTGGTTGCCATGTTGGAAATCACGGACGTTACGTTTAACAACTCTGCGGCTGCCTCTGGTTCTCCCTTGTCCGTGGAGATGCAATCCTTACTGGGGCACGATTCTTTTATTGACGCCATCACTGGCAATGAATCTATTTATGTTTAGATTCATTCTAGTGCCCTGATGAGTCTGCCATTAATGACTTGTCTGCGGTGGACCCTGCCACGCGCGGCTCCTACGACCGTGCCCAGATGGGTCTGCCATTAATGACCCATCTGCGGAGGACTCTGCCACGCGCGGCCCCATTGACCGTGCCCAGAGGAACCAGTCATCTTCGATCCTAACTGAAGAATGACCCTGCCATGCGCGGCTACAATGCCCGTGCCTAGTTGAGCCAGCCATTTTTGGCCTAACAGAAGGATGACCCAGCCATGCGCGGCCCAATGTTTGTGCCCAGATGAGCCAGCCATCGTCAATCCTAGCCAAGAGCACCCAGCCATGCGCGGCCACAATAACTGTGCCCATATGAGCCTGCCATTTTTTGGCGTATCAGAAGGATGACCCAGCCACGGGCGACTTAAACGACCGTGCCCAGATGAGCCTGCCATCGACATTCCAAACCAGGAGGACCCAGCCATGTGCGGCTACAACAACCGTGCCCAGTTGTGCCGGCCACTTTTGGCCCAACTGTTGGATGACCCAGCCACGCGCGGCCCAAATGACCGTGCCCAGATGAGCCAGCCATCGTCAATCCTAGTCAGGAAGACCCAGCCATGTGCGGCCGCAGTAACCGTGCCCAGTTGTGCCTGCCACTTTTGGCCCACCTGTTGGATGACCCAGACACGCGTATTCCAAACGACCGTGCCCAGATGAACCAGCCATCGTCGATCCTAGCCATGAGGACCCAGCCATGCGTGGCCATACCGACCGTGCCCAGTTGCACCAGCCATTGGGGATCCAATCCACGTTTTCCCAGCCATGCGCGGCACCCATATCTGCACCAGCCATATTAGGCACATATACTTTATGCCAAGTATGAATCTGCCACACTCGGCCCACAAGCCCTTGCCGAGTTTGCCCCTGCCAAGGTTTTGGCTATCAGCTTTGCACCAGCCAAAGGCGCCTTATAGTTCGTGTCGATCTATGACCCAGCCATGAATCCAATATAACGTGGCCTTTGAGTCGATCTTTGATCAGCTTTCGCTGATCCAATTGCGTTTCAATGTTTACGCGCAATGTTCTTCATGCACCATAGCGTGGTCCTGCCATAATGCAATTTGTCTAACAATCTCTCTCATTACAGGCTCACCTGCCTTGAAATTCTTGTAATGCCTGTCATTTCTTTGATTGACCTGAAGGCAAGATCCTGCCATCGCTTCCAACTAAGGAGGATCCAGCCATATGCGCCTTAAGCGCCCTCTGAATCATGTCATCAATGAACCATCCAAGTTTGAGCCAGACACGAATTGCCATCAAGCACGCGCCGCGGATGTTAAGTCATGCCAAGGAAGATCCAGCCACATGCGCCTTTAAGCGCCCTCTGAATCATGTCATCAATGAACCAGCCAAGTTTGAGCCAGACACGAATTGCCATCAAGCCGCGCCGCGGATGTCCAGTTATGCCAAGGAGGATCCAGCAACATGCGTCTTTAAGCGCGCTCTGAATCATGTCATTAATGGCCCAGCCACGCGCGGCCCAATAGCCGTGCCCAGATGTGCCAGCCATTGACATTCTAACCAGGAGGACCCAGCCATGCGCGGCCCAAACGACCGTGCCCAGATGACCCATCCATCGACAATCCTAGCCAGGAGGACCCAGCCACGCGCGGCTATTATGCCCGTGCCCAGTTGAGCCAGCTATTTTTGGCTTAATAGAAGGATGTCCCAGCCATGTGCGGCCCAAACGACAATGCCCAGATGAGCCATCCATCGATAATCCTAGCCAGGTGAACCCAGCCATGCGCGGCTACAATGCCTGTGCCCAGATGAGCCTGCCAACCCTGGCCAACTGAAGGATGACCCAGCCATGCGCGGCCCCATTGACCGTGCCCAGATGAACAAGCCACTGTTGATCCATCTGCGGAGGACCCAGCCACGCGCGGCCATTATGACCGTGCCCACTTGATCAAGCCATCGTTGACCCATCTGCAAAGGACCCAGCCATGCGCGGCCCCATTGACCGTGCCCAGATGAGTCTGCCATTATTGACTTGTCTGCGAAGGACCCAGCCACGTGCGGGCCCATTCACCGTGCCCAGATGTACAAGCCACTGTTGATCCATCTGTGGAGGACCCTGCCACGCGCGGCTCCATCGACTTTGCCCAGATGAGTCTGCCATTATTGACCCATCTATGGAGGACCCAGCCACGCGCGGCTAAGATGCCTGCGCCCCTCTTGATGCCATTGATGACCTGCCAAAGATACCTGCCCCGCCATGCTGATTGTAGGTTTTTTTAACTTTAATTCAATTCATAATTAGTAAACATTATGAATCTTGTAAGTTAATTTGATCTCATGTTTGCTTAATTTGCCATGTTAAAATTTTGCCATTGTTAATTTTAATCCTGCCATGTACTTTTTTTTTTAATTTGCCATGTTTAAAATTAAAATTTTGTAATTGCTGGTCTGGCGCGGTGGCAGTGCAGTCTGCCATGACCTACCCTACGCAAAAATGTTGCCACCTAGGTAATGAGTCGTAGTGGTATTGGCTGTGCTGCCCCGCTCTCCGCTCTCCCGCCCCCGCTCTCCCGCCCATTCCAGTTTGAGCGTCGTGGGCTGCGGACGTGCCTAGCGTTCGACCGGGCGGGACGCGACGAGCCAGCCAGCCTGAGAGGCTTCAGCGAGAACAGCCAAACAACCACGATCAATAAACATAACAAATACAATTTAAATAAAAAAAAAAAAAAAAGGAGCCAATTTTATTCCATTTAAACTAAAAAAGTGAGAATTTTGATACCAGTTGAACCGAACCATGTGCCAAAGTAACTGTACTCGACCATAACCTGCCATAACGGTTTGCCAAATCGCCATTAAAAGTCTAATAAAATAGTCTGCAGCTCGCCCTAAACCATTTAAACCATCAAATTAGTGCCAAAGCCATAAATTGTGTTAAATCTGCAAGGAATTAATAGATTTTATCATCAATTTTAAGCCGCCATTTCCATGTGCTTCCAATTGTGCACACACACATACGCTCCACAAAAGTACCCGACAATGGTTTAGTTAAGAACCCAAAGCAGTGAATATAAAGGCCAATAATTAAAACAAAATGGCTTCCAACGTTACAGCTAATTTTGTGTATAAAAACCTGCAATTTAAGTAACAATATTTTATGTTTTATTCCATGTGCTTACACCCATACACACACACACATATACATCCATATAAATTTGGAGGGAAGGTTGGAGGTCGAAGCGGACAGACGCGTAGTGTGGCGCTCCCCGAAGCGCAAGCCGCATATAGTGCCTGCGCGAAACATAGTGTTACATAAAGGTGCTCATCAGGTGCGCAAGGGTCTTACCTGAAAGGGAACATCGAGGCACGCCTCGAAATGCCCTAATCCGGGTTCATCCGACGCGTCCGGATTGATGGCGCCAACGCTAAGGTAAGAGACGGGGAGATCACTTTCTCTTCTCTTCCTTCCACCCACCAAAAAAGAGCAATGCACTGTCAGCTGGTTACTAATGCAGCCCTGACAGTGTGGGGCAACGAATACCCTAGCCTAGCGTTAGGGTTATATTATATATGTATATTTATATTTATATTTATATTTATATATTCATAATCTTTTTTTGAAACCCCCAAACCTTTAACCCCCCTCCCGCCCGGCAGCGGGAGCAAAGAATACTATCGGAACAAGCTCTGGTTTGTCGTAAGAGGCGACTGACAGGGCAGAGGGATATCCCTGCAGGTAAGCAGGGAAAGAGCTACTCGCAACCTTTCTCCATAACCCGAAAGGCATCCCCTCCAAAATAGCGAGATAGCGACCAGGGCTGAGTCCAGTAAAGCCCTGGGATAGGTAACTGGAAAAAGGATTTTGAGACGACGAACCCTGGGCTGACGGACAGCTGTATTCTGGCACCTGAGTACGCGGAGTGAACTCCCGCCGAAATGGCTGCCAGGCTAATGCAGCTTCTGCCCCCGTCCCGCTAAAATTTGGCAAGTCTCCAGGAAACGCTCCTTAGGTGTCGCCACTAAGCTGGCCGTGCAGGCTCAGATGAACCATACCTGACCAACGCGGATCTGGCTCTGAACTCTACACCTCGTAAGGGCTAGAGTCAACCCTAGCATGGACCTCACTGCGCGCAAAGGCAACCATGGGATCAAGGACGCGACTGCATAACACCTAAGGACAACGGCTCAGGAGTTGGGACCCAATAAAATGAGTATTACCACAAACCAGAATACAGTTGGAGAGGCGGCTTTCGCAAAAAGCTGCAAAATTGCAAGATCTCCCAGCAGCAAGCTGGGGGGTACCCCTCCTATTTCAGGAATCCGAGTAGACCAAAACAGGAGTAAAAACCAGAAGGCTGGAGACGCAACAACACTGCAGGACCTCGGGAAGGAGATCGCGCAGCTAGTGGAGATGCTGGAGGACGGCAAAAGGAGGTCCATCCACCAGCCAATGAGGGACACCATAGTGAGCATCCAAGCTCTCTATGAGCGGCTAGCCTCTCAGACGGGCGAGCAGGGACGTAAGGAGGCGCCTAAATCACACCAGGCGTCACAAACATCGCCCCTTTTTCGACCGATAGCGGAACCCAGGAGGAAGGGAACAGGCCCAGACCCCCCCAACAACAAGAGGAGCAAGAGGGAGACTGCGCAGGCGGCGACTCGAACGAGGGCGGAAGCCAGGACACTAGGGCAGACCGTGGAACCTGAAACTCAGGCGAGCAAGGAGGTCCAAGAATGGAAGCTGGTTGGCCCCAAAAAGAAACTGCCGAAGAAGCAGCGGGCAACTAGCTCAATTCCCAAGGAGAAGCCAAGGCCGGACGCACTGGTCATCACAGCTAAGGGCGAATCTAGTTACGCCGACATCCTGCGACGTGTGAAGCAGGACAAGAAGCTGCAAGGACTAGGCGAAGCGGTATCGAGGATTAGGAGGACCCAGAAAGGAGAGCTATTGCTCCAACTGAAGAGGTCAGGGGAGGAAACAGCAGCTTTCAAAGCCCTGGTCTCGGAATCGGTAGGTGATCAGGCGGAAGTGCGCTCCTTGTCGCACAAGCTCGAAATCGAGTGCAGGGATCTGGACGAGATCACTACAAAGGAGGAGGTTTCTGAAGCCATTGGAAAGCTGGTGGAATCTCCAGGAGTGCCGGTAAGCGACATCCTTTTAAGAAAGGCTTTTGGCCAGACGCAGACGGCCATAATTAGACTGCCTGCAGCGTGTGCTCGGAAAGCAATGAAGGTAGGCTGGTTGAAGGTAGGCTGGGTGCGGTGCAGACTCAGGGAAAGGACCAGAGTCATTAAGTGCTTCAGATGTCTCGAGTTTGGGCACATGGCGAAACAATGTCAGAGCGCCATCGACCGCTCACGAATGTGCAGGAGATGTGGCAAGGACGGCCATATGGCAAAAGACTGCGCGGAAGAGCCAAGGTGTGCGTTCTGCAGCAACGCCGGGAAGGAAGCAGGACATATAGCAGGAAGTGGGAAATGTCCGATGTTTAGGAGCGCCCTATCACAAAGGAAAAGCTAATGAAGTGCACCCAGCTCAACCTTAACCATTGCGAGGCGGCTCAGTCGCTGCTTAGGCAGGCGGTCAGAGACGAAAGGACACAGGTAGTCCTCATCTCGGAACCATATAGGAGCATCCCAGGAAACGGATGGCTGACAAGCAGCTGCAAGGGTGCGGCTCTGTGGTCAACGGAGACCGCTCCACAGGACATTAGGACATCCAGCGAAGGTTTTGTCCGGGCCAAAATAAATGGGGTTACATTTTACAGTTGCTACGCCCCGCCAAGATGGGAAATCTCGCGCTACCAAAGAATGCTACGAAGCCTGGTAGCGGATGCAAGAGGCAGATCGCCGGTGGTCATTGGAGGGGACTTCAACGCCTGGTCCCCGGAGTGGGGAAGCCGCGCACCGAACGAGAGGGGTACCAGTCTACTGGAACACTTTGCGGCACTAGACGTGGTCTTGGCCAATAGAGGCCAAAAGCTGACGTACAGCAAGGCAGGGCGTGGATCTATTATCGACATCACCTTCGTTAGCAGCGCACTAATAAGGAGGTGCAACTGGGAGGTCAGTGATGCTTTTACTTTCAGCGACCACCAGGCCATACACTTTACCCTTGGAGGGGTAAGTAGGAAACGGATTCCCAAGGTGACAGGACCGAAATGGAAGGACTTGCGTTTGGATCGAGAAGCACTCTCGGTAACCCTGCAGACGCTAGACCGGACTTCATCATCCTCCCCGGAGGGAGCAGCAGAAGAACTTTCAGGATCACTATCAGATGCTTGCGACAGTGCCATGCCTAGGAGGAAACCCAGCAGAAGAGGAGCATCAGTATAATGGTGGAACCAGGACATTCAGCAACTAAGGACCGCCTGCCTGCGGGCAAGAAGACGCTTCCAAAGGGCAAGAGGCTCAGAGGACCTAACCACAAGAACGGAGGAGTTCAAGGCAGCTAAGAGGGCCTTGAAACTGGCTATAAAAGCCAGCAAACGGGAATGAAAATCTGCGACGAGGCGGAGGTGGACCCATGGGGCACAGCCTACAAGGTCGTCATGAAAAGGCTTAAAGGGCAAGAGCACCTAAGACCAACTTGCCCTACACTATTAAGGAAAATAGTGGAGGCTCTGTTCCCGAAGCACCCGCCAAAAAGGGAGACTATACCAGCCGATGATGGGGAGCCGTTTACGCCAGTTACGGAGGAGGAGATCCGGAACTACGCAAAAAGGATTAAGGCTAGAAAGACTCCAGGACCAGACGGAGTGCCGAATTCCGTCCTGAGGCAGGCCATGCAGGAGAAACCGGAGGTCTTCGCTGAGACCTTCAACAAGTGTCTTCAGCACGGCACTTTTCCAAAAAAGTGGAAGAGGCAGAACCTCATTCTGCTGCCGAAAGGGAACAAGGCGACAGACGACCATTCAATCCTATGAGATTCCTACCGGATTCAATCCTATGAGGTGACTGCGGGGGTGCCGCAGGGATCGGTCCTCGGGCCACTTCTTTGGAACATCATGTACGACGAAGTACTCAGGATCGAACTACCGACAGGATGCAAACTCATCGGCTTCGCGGACGACCTGGCGCTGCTCGTGGTGGCGAAGGAAATCAAGGACGTGGAAACCAATGCGAGTGAAGCAATACGATGGATATCAACCTGGATGACTGACTCTGGATTTTACCTAGCAGCACATAAAACGGAGGCAGTTCTCTTCACGAGCAGGAAGAAGGTGGAGTATATTACCATCCAGGTGGGCAACTGCTGCATCACCTCAAAGGAGGCAATTAAATATCTAGGGGTAATGCTGGACAACAGGTTGTCCTACGGAGCGCACGTGGAGTACTCCACCATAAAAGCTGCAAGGATCCAAGGCGCACTCTCAAGGATGCTGCCAAACGTGGGAGGCCCAAAGGAAAGCAGGTGACGCCTTTTAGCCAGTGTCGTCACGTCGGTCTTGCTGTACGCTGCGCCGATATGGGCTGCGTCAGTCAGAAGACATCAGGGGCTTAAGAAAAAGCTAGGGGCATCGTACCGACTAGCGGCCCTACGAGTCATATCCGGATTTAGAACCATATCCGAGGAAGCCGCCCTCGTTCTAGCCGGAATGATTCCCATCGATATTCTGGCTAATGAAGCGGAGGAAATTTACGCAGACAATCGGCAACGGGGAAGGAACTCATCCCGAGAGGCCATTAAGACGTCAGCCCGACAAGCGGCATTATCCTCATGGCAGGAGAGGTGGGACGCAACGACCAAAGGTAGATGGACGCACAGGCTAATACCAAACATCCAGGAGTGGATCGGAAGGAATAACGGTCAGGTTAGTTACCAGCTTACCCAGTTTCTTACAGGTCACGGGGGGTACAGAAAATACCTCTATAGATTCGGACACGACGAGAGTCCAATGTGCCCCAACTGCCCAGGAGCAGACGAGGACCCAGAGCACATATTATACAATTGTAGGAGATATCGTGCCACCGTCGGATCGCTACCAGATCCAGAGCAGCTCGTGGAATTCATGTGTAGCTCACAGGAGCAATGGAACTGGGTAAGCCAGTTGATAGCTTATACACAGGGCGACTTAAGAAGACTCGAAAATGAACGTCGCTTAAGGGAGAATGCCTAGATTAGGCAACCCTTCCCCGCGAAGTAATACTTAGCAGTGGTACCGCGGGGTCTGTGGTGTGTGCGGGGGTGTCTTTAGTACGTAGGCGCCGGCTAGACATGCCGGTGAATCGTGCATGCTATTGGTACGGGCCAATAGTATCTAGGATAGATTTTCACCTCAATGGCGCAATCCAAAAAAAAAAAAAAATCCATATAAATTTGGCAACGGTGTGCTGACAAAAATCCAACGAGTAACGGCGCCATAGTTTATGCATCAACCCAAGTTTTTCGAGCAGTGGTGAGTTCCTGATAGCCCAATTTGAGTCTACACAACTTTTGAGAGATCCGAGTGGAGAGATGGAGAACAAGAGAGACATGGCAGATGGTGAGCGTGAATTCAGGAAATTCCTGGGGAAATGTGGTGAGTTTAATTCCAACAATTATGACAAAGAGAATAGAAACACACACACTCTTACTCACACCCATAACCATATTCATGCTAATATTGCTAATGATCATGCTCACGCCAATTCACATACTCATACCCACTCTCATGAACACCACGTTAAAAGGTGGTGTATGCTCTTAATAATAAATCGATGCAAGCCAAAACTCTTATACCAACATCTTATAATGGGTCAGGGTTCTCTTTAAACAAGGGCAGATACATGCCTACTAGCACCAACCCATTTGACACTGCTTTGCCGACTGTAAGAGAAGCTACCATTAGTACGCAGTTGGCAGCCACGTCCGCCTCTCCCATGTTGCCCAGTCTTGCCGTGTTCACTGATAATAACAGCAAGCGTAATCTGTCAGCATCCTCCTCCACTATTACGAGTGCATCCAAGAGAGCCAACCCAAACTGTCCCCCGGGCAAGGTACAGTCTGTGGAGGTAGTCAATAATTTCCTGGCCAACCTGAAGTCGTTCAAAGATGCCTGTGTGAGCCTTAGGTAGAATAACTATGTTGCCACTTTTAGTGCGCCGGGTGGTAAGCGCAAGGTGCCCTCTGCCCCCAATTCTCAGTCGTCTCCAATGGCCTCGTTGCAATACAATGGTTCTAGCCCAGAGGTGTCAGCCACCCACCAGGAGTCTGCTCTTGCGGTTGTTCATTCCTCGCCAAAAGATCTGGCCAAAACTCCGCAGCGCAATGTTGTGTTCACCAGTGATATGTTCCCTTCTCTCCCTGCCCTGGCAAAAACGCCTGTTTTTAAGAGTAAATTTGCTCAGAACTTGTGCAGGGATGGTCAACAAAAGCGCAATGGCACTGCTTCCACCTCCAAACAGAAGGACGATGAGTTAGATGCCATTCAGCCCTTGCCCAGACTCCGAGCATGACGCCGGTCACACACAAGCCCAAAACTCCGCCTCTGCACCGGAATCTTCCTTCTATGACTCTTACCAACCCTTTGACGCAATGTCATAGGTGCCAGGGATTCGATCATAGGAAGGATGTGTTTAGGCGTGAGTTTGTATGTATGAAATGTGCTGGCTCACACCCTACAACTGCATGCAGCAAGCCAAGAAGCACTGCTGCTCGGTGTTGCAACTGCAGGGGCCAGCATATTAGTGCATATAGAGGCTGCCCAGTCTACAAGGGCATCAAACGCAAGCTGTATGGCTCTCAATACTCTGCCAAATCCCCCTTCCATCGGCCAGTCTCCTCCCAAAGCTCTCAGCGTATTAGACCAAATGCCAACTACGAATCACAACAACAGCTTAGATTACAGGGATCCAATAACAACAACTACTGGCATATCCTCCAGGAGTCTAGCGGTAGGCGTGCCACTAGCCAGAGTCGCCCCAAAGTTGTAGAACAGCCAACTCCCCATCAAAACAGCCAACGCCAGCGCCAGAATCGTCGGCGGGTTTCTAAACCTAATCCCTTTAGAAGCAGCTATCAGGCCAATGGGAGCCGCAAAAGTGCCAGGAATGCCAAGCGAGCCAACCCGGCTGAGAGACATCTGAGTCAGTTCCAGGCAAGACTCAAATTGGAGCAAGGATTGAAGGATGCGGCCCAGACTCGCAATTTCCAGGACTTTAATCATTATGGACGCCGGCAACTTGGCCGTCGGCAGCATAATGAGGGTCAGCATCAACAGAAACTGGATCAGCAGTCTGTGGCCGATTTAATTTTGCTTCATAAAAACACGCACACCAAGCTGGAACACTTGGAAGGCCTTTTCAACAAACTCCTCCAAACTCTCGGCAAGGTGGTTGCCATGTTGGAAATCACGGACGTTACGTTTAACAACTCTGCGGCTGCCTCTGGTTCTCCCTTGTCCGTGGAGATGCAATCCTTACTGGGGCACGATTCTTTTATTGACGCCATCACTGGCAATGAATCTATTTATGTTTAGATTCATTCTAGTGCCCTGATGAGTCTGCCATTAATGACTTGTCTGCGGTGGACCCACCCACGCGCGGCTCCTACGACCGTGCCCAGATGGGTCTGCCATTTATGACCCATCTGCGGAGGACTCTGCCACGCGCGGCCCCATTGACCGTGCCCAGAGGAACCAGTCATCTTCGATCCTAGCCAGGTGGACCCAGCCACGCGCGGCTACAACGATCGTGCCCAGAAGAGCCTGCAAACCATGGCCAACTGAAGAATGACCCTGCCATGAGCGGCTACAATGCCCGTGCCTAGTTGAGCCAGCCATTTTTGGCCTAACAGAAGGATGACCCAGCCATGCGCGGCCCCATGTTTGTGCCCAGATGAGCCAGCCATCGTCAATCCTAGCCAAGAGGACCCAGCCATGCGCGGCCACAATAACTGTGCCCATATGAGCCTGCCATTTTTTGGCGTATCAGAAGGATGACCCAGCCACGCGCAGCTTAAACGACCGTGCCCAGATGAGCCTGCCATCGACATTCCAAACCAGGAGGACCCAGCCATGTGCGGCTACAATAACCGTGCCCAGTTGTGCCTGCCACTTTTGGCCCAACTGTTGGATGACCCAGCCACGTGCGGCCCAAATGACCGTGCCCAGATGAGCCAGCCATCGTCAATCCTAGTCAGGAAGACCCAGCCATGCGCGGTTGCAATAACCGTGCCCAGTTGTGCCTGCCACTTTTGGCCCACCTGTTGGATGACCCAGACACGCGTATTCCAAACGACCGTGCCCAGATGAACCAGCCATCGTCGATCCTAGCCATGAGGACCCAGCCATGCGTGGCCATACCGACCGTGCCCAGTTGCACCAGCCATTGGGGATCCAATCCACGTTTTCCCAGCCATGCGCGGCACCCATACCTGCACCAGCCACATCAGGCACATATACTTTATGCCAAGTATGAATCTGCCACACTCGGCGCACAAGCCCTTGCCGAGTTTTCCCCAGCCAAGGTTTTGGCTGTCAGCTATGCACCAGCCAAAGGCGCCTTATAGTTCGTGTCGATCAATGACCCAGCCATGAATCCAATATAACGTGGCCTTTGAGTCGATCTTTGATCAGCTTTCGCTAATCCAATTGCGTTTCAATGTTTACGCGCAATGTTCTTCATGCACCATAGCGTGGTCCTGCCATAATGCAATTTGTCTAACAATCTCTCTCATTACAGGCTCACCTGCCTTGAAATTCTTGTAATGCCTGTAATTTCTTTGATTGACCTGAAGGCAAGATCCTGCCATCGCTTCCAACTAAGGAGGATCCAGCCATATGCGCCTTAAGCGCCCTCTGAATCATGTCATCAATGAACCAGCCAAGTTTGAGCCAGACACGAATTGTCATCAAGCCCGCGCCGCGGATGTCCTGTTATGCCATGGAGGATCCAGCCACATGCGCCTTTAAGCGCGCTCTGAATCATGTCATTAATGGCCCAGCCACGCGCGGCCCAATAGCCGTGCCCAGATGTGCCAGCCATTGACAGTCTAACCAGGAGGACCCAACCATGAGCGGCCCAAACGACCGTGCCCAGATGAGCCAGCCATCGACGACCCTAGCCAGGTGGACCCAGCCATGCGCGATCCAAACGACCGTGCCCAGATGAGCCATCCATCGACAATCCTAGCCAGGAGTACTCAGCCACGCGCGGCTATTATGCCCATGCTCAGTTGAGCCAGCTATTTTTGGCTTAATAGAAGGATGACCCAGCCATGTGCGGCCCTAACGACAATGCCCAGATGAGCCATCCATCGATAATCCTAGCCAGGTGAACCCAGCCATGCGCGGCTACAATGCCCGTGCCCAGATGAGCCTGCCAAACCGGGCCAACTGAAGGATGACCCAGCCATGCGCGGCAACAATGACCGTGCCCAGATGAACCAGCCACTGTTGACCCATCTATGGAGGACCCAGCCATGCGCGGCCCCATTGACCGTGCCCAGATGAACAAGCCACTGTTGATCCATCTGTGGAGGACCCAGCCACGCGCGGCCCCATTGACCGTGCCCAGATGAACAAGCCACTGTTGATCCATCTGTGAAGGACCCAGCCACGCGCGGCTCTAATGACCGTGCCCACTTGATCAAGCCACCGATGACCCATCTATGGAGGACCCAGCCACGCGCGGCCCCATTGACCGTGCCCAGATGAGTCTGCCATTAATGGCTTGTCTGTGGAGGATCCAGCCACGCGCGGCCCCATTGACCGTGCCCTGATGAACAAGCCACTGTTGATTCATCTATGGAGGACCCAGCCACGCGCGGCCCCACTCACCGTGCCCAGATGAGTCTGCCATTAATGACTTGTCTGCGGAGGACCCAGCCACGTGCGGCCCCGTTGACCGTGCCCAGATGAGTCTGCCATTATTGACTTGTCTGCGAAGGACCCATCCACGCGCGGCCCCATTGACCGTGCCCAGATGAGTCTGCCATTAAAGACTTGTCTGCGCAGGACGATCTTTTCATTTTGTTTGTAATTTTAATTTGAATTTCTAATTTGCCATGTTAATTTTTGTTTTGCCTTTATTTTATTTTTCCATGTTCATTTGTTTTGTTTTGCCATGTATTTTTGATTTCTCTTGTTTGCTTAATTCGCATTGTTATAATTTTGCCATTGTTAATTTTAATCCTGCCATGTACTTTTTAATTTGCCATGTTAAAATTAAAACTCTGTAATTGCTGGTCTGGCGCGGCGGCAGCGCAGTCTGCCATGACCTACCCTACGCAAAAATGTTGCCACCTAGGGAATGAGTCGTAATGGTATTGGCTGCGCTGCCCCGCTCTCCGCTCTCCCGCCCCCGCTCTTCCGTGCACTCCAGTTTGAGCGTCGTGGGCTGCGGACGTGCTTAGCGATCGACTGGGCGGGACGCGACGAGCCAGCCAGCCTGAGAGGCTTCAGCGAGAACAGCCAAACAACCACGATCAATAAACATAACAAACACAATTAAAAAAAAAAAAAGAAAGGAAAGCTAACTTCGGGCGGAGCCGAAGTTTATATACCCTTGCAGCTAAAACCGGATATATATCGCAAACATCGGATATAGTTGGCCGATCCTTATGAAATTTGGTAGGATGGATCAAAATATAATCTGTACCAAGTTCCAGCTTTCTATCTTCAAAAACACAAAAGTTGGGTCATTTCCGATCGTTCAGTTATATGGCAGCTATAGGATATAGTCGGCCGATCCTAATGAAATTTAGTAGGTTGGATCAACTGACCAAAAATATAATCTGTACTCAATTCCAGTTTTCTATCTTCAAAAACACGAAAGTTGGGTCATTTCCGATCGTTCAGTTATATGGCAGCTATAGGATATAGTCGGCCGATCCTTATGAAATTTGGCATGTCGTATTATTTTTCCAAAAATAGATTTCCTGTAAAATTTGAACTCTCTAACTCTAAAAACACCAAAGTTATACCATTTCCGATCAATCAGTTATATGGCAGCTATAGGATATAGTCGGCCGATCCCGGCCGTTCCGACTTATATACTGTGTGCAAAGTTTCAAGACGATAGCTCTAAAACTGAGAGACTAGTTTGCGTAGAAACAGACAGACGGACAGACGGACAGACGGACATGCTCATATCAACTCAGGAGGTGATCCTGATCAAGAATATATATACTTTATAGGGTCGGAGATGTCTCCTTCACTGCGTTGAACACTTTTGGACAAAATTATAATACCCTCTGCAAGGGTATAAAAAGGAGCCAATTTTATTCCATTTAAACCAAACTAAAAAAGTGAAAATTTTGATACCAGTTGAACCAAACCATGTGCCAAAGAAACTGTACTCGACCATAACCTGCCATAACGGTCCGCCAAATCGCCATTAAAAGTCTAATAAAATAGTCTGCAGCTCGCCCTTAAACCTTTTAAACCATCAAATTAGTGCCAAAGCCAAGAATTGTTTTAAAACTGCAAGGAATTAATAGATTTTATCATCAATTTTAAGCCGCCATTTCCATGTGCTTCTAATTGTGCACACACACACAAGTACCCGACAACGGTTTGGTTAAGAACCCAAAGCAGTGAATATAAAGGTCAATAATTAAAACAAAATAGCTTCCAACGTTACAGCTAATTTTGTGTATAAAAACCTGCAATTTTAATAATAATATTTTATGTTTTATTCCATGTGCTTACACCCATACACACACACACATATACATCCATATTAATTTTGGCAACGGTGTGCTGACAAAAATCCAACGAGTAACGGCGCCATAGTTTATGCATCAACCCAAGTTTTTGGAGCAGTGGTGAGTTCCCGATAGCCCAATTTGAGTCTACACAACTTTTGAGAGATCCGAGTGGAGAGATGGAGAACAAGAGAGACATGGCAGATGGTGAGCGTGAATTCAGGAGCCAGGGGAAATGTGGTGAGTTTAACTTTATGGAAGTGCTATCCATTAGTAGCACCTCCAATTCCAACTCCCATGACAAAGAGAATAGAATCACACACACTCATACTCATACTAATGATCATGCTCACGCCAATTCACATACTCATACTCACTCTCATGAACACCACGTTAAAAGTTATGCTCTTAATAATAAATCGATGCAAGCCAAAACTCTTATACTAACATCTTATAATGGGTCACGGTTCTCTTTAAACAAGGGCAGATACATGCCTACTAGCACCAACCCATTTGACACTGCTTTACCGACTGTAAGAGAAGCTACCATTAGTACGCAGTTGGCAGCCACGACCGCCTCTCCCATGTTGCCCAGTCTTGCCGTGTCCACTGATAATAACAGCAAGCGTAATCTGTCAGCATCCTCCTCCACTATTACGAGTGCATCCAAGAGAGCCAACCCAAACTGTTCCCCTGGCAAGGTACAGTCTGTGGAGGTAGTCAATAATTTCCTGGCCAACCTGAAGTCGTTCAAAGATGCCTGTGTGAGCCTTAGGGAGAACAACTATGTTGCCACTTTTAGTGCGCCGGGTGGTAAGAGCAAGGTGCCCTCTCGCCCCCATGCGCAGTCGTCTCCAATGGCCTCGTTGCAATACAATGGTTCTAGCCCAGAGGTGTCGGCTACTCACCTGGAGTCTGCTCTTGCGGTTGTTCATTCCTCGCCCAAAGTGCTGGCCAAAACACCGCAGCGCAATGTTGTGTTCACCGATGATAGTTTCCCTGCCCTCCCAGCCCCGGCAAAGACGCCAGTGTTCAAGAGTAAATTTGCTCAGGCCTTGTATAGGGATGGTTTACAAAAGCGCAATGAAACTGCTTCTGCTGCCACCAAGCCAAAGGACGCTGCAATAGATGCCATTCAGTCCTTGCCCTTGACTCCGGTAACGACGCCGGCCACTTACAAGCCCAAAACTCCGTCTAAGCAACGATATCTTCCATCATTGACCCGTGCCAACCCTTTGACACAATGTCACAGGTGCCAGGGATTTGGTCATATGAAAGCTGATTGTAGACGCGAGTTTGTGTGCATGAAATGTGCTGGCTCCCATCCGACCTTTGCATGCAGCAAGCCCAGACACACGGCTGCCTGCTGCGGCAATTGTAAGGGTCAGCACATTAGTGCATATAGAGGCTGTCCGGTCTACAAGGACATTAAGTTCAAACTATATGGCTCTCAATTCTCTGCCAAGTCCCCCAATCATCGCTCAGGGTTCGCCAAGTATTCTCAACATTCTAGACCCAAGGCTAATGCTAACCATAGACCAAAGCATCAACAGCAGCGTAGTTCACAGGGGCCCAGCAACAATAATAATAATTTTTGGAACATTCTTTGGCAGAGTCACTCTAAAATGGCTGAAAGGCCAGCGTCTCACCCAAATAGCCAGCACAGGAGCCAGGATCGTCGTCAGGATATCAAACCCAATCCCTTTAGGAGCGGCAACCGGGCCAATGCGAGCCGCAAAAACGCAGCAAAGTCCAAGCGAGCCAATCCGGCTGAGAAACATCTAAGCAAATTTTAGGCAAAACTCAAGATGGAGCAAAGTTTGAAGGATACAACCCAGACTCGTAAACAATTTGGCCGTCGGCAGCATAATGCGAGTCAGCAACAGCAGCAGCAGAAACTAGATCAGGAATCTGTGGATGATCTGATCTTGCTTCATAAAAACACCCACACCAAACTGGATCATTTGGAAGGTCTATTCAATAGGCTCCTTCATACTCTCGGCAAGGTGACTGCCATGTTGGAAATCACGGATATATCTTTCAACAACAATCTCTCTGCGGCAGCCTCAGGTTCTGTCATGTCTGCTGAGATGCAGTCCTTGCTGGGGCATGATTCATTTATTGATGCCATTGCTGCCAATGAATCTATCTACGTTTAGATTCATTCTTGTACCCACTCCCCTAATTCTCAGTGGTCCATTTCCTTCTGCTATCCTTGTTTCTTTGGGTTCCTGAAGGTCTGTGGGGGTGGGTTACATGCCTCGGTGGTCATGCTTTGCTACCGGATTTTGCTTGCCATGCTAATAGTATTCTTTGCCATTAATGAACCTACTCAGGTGGACCCAGCCATGCCATATGCGGTCTACAAGCTTTGCTGAGAATGATGAGACAATCCTAGCCAGGAGGACCCAGCCATGCGCGGTCACAATAACCGTGCCCAGTTGTGCCTGCCACTTTTGGCCCAACTGTTGGAGGACCCAGCCACGCGCGGCTCTAATGACCGTGCCCACTTGATCAAGCCATTGATGACGCATCTTTGGAGGACCCAGCCACCCGCGGCTATTTATTCTGCGCCATCCAAACCAGCCAATGTTATCCCCAGTCAACGTGCGAGCCTGCCTTGCGCGGCCCTGAAGTCTGCGCTGAGGATGATCCAGCCATATCCGGCTCCTACGACCGTGCCCAGATGAGTCTGCCATTACGCCTTGTCTGCGAAAGACCCAGCCACGCGCGGCCCTATTGACCGTGCCCAGAGGAACCAGCCATCTTCGATCCTAGCCAGGTGGACCCAGCCACGCGCGGCTACAACGGTCGTGCCCAGAAGAGCCTGCCAACCATGGCCAACTGAAGAATGACCCTGCCATGAGCGGCTACAATGCTCGTGCCTAGTTGAGCCAGCCATTTTTAGCCTAACAAAAGGATGACCCAGCCATGCGCGGCCCAATGTTTGTGCCCAGATGAGCCAGCCATCGTCAATCCTAGCCAGGAGGACCCAGCCATGCGCGGCTACAATAACCGTGCCCAGTTGTGCCTGCCACTCTTGGCCCAACTGTTGGTTGACCCAGCCATGCGCGGCCCAAACGACCGTGCCCAGATGAGCCAGCCATCGTCAATCCAAACCTGGAGGACCCAGCCACGTGCGGCCCAAACGACCGTGCCCAGATAAGCCAGCCATCGACGATCCTAGCCAGGTGGTCCCAGCCATGCGCGGCCGTTATAACCATGTCCAGTTGCACCTGCCATTTTTTTTGACCCAACTGTAGGATGAACTAGTCATGCGCGGCCCAAACGATAATGCCCAGATGTGCCAGCAATCGTCAATCCAAACCAGGAGGACCCAGCCATGTGTGGCCACAATGACCGTGCCCAGATGAGCCTGCCATTTTTGGCGTATCAGAAGGATGACCCAGCCTCGCGCGGCTCAAACGACCGTGCCCAGAAGAGCCAGCCATCGTCAATCCTAGCCAGGAGGACCCCAGCCATGCGTGGCCGCAATAACCGTGCCCAGTCGTGCCTTCCACTTTTGGCCCACCTATTGGATGACCCAGACACGCGTGTTCATAACGACCGTGCCCAGATGAACCAGCCATCGTCGATCCTAGCCAGGAGGACGCAGCCATGCGCGGCCATACCGACCGTGCCCAGATGCGCCAGCCATTGGTGATCCAATCCACGTTGACCCAGCCATGCGCGGCACCCATACCTGCACCAGCCACATCAGGCACATATACTTTATGCCAAGTATGAATCTGCCACACTCGGCCCACAAGCCCTTGCCGAGTTTTCCACAGCCAAGGTTTTGGCTGTCAGCTATGCACCAGCCAAAGGCGCCTTATAGTTCGTGTCGATCAATGACCCAGCCATGAATCCAATATAACGTGGCCTTTGAGTCGATCTTTGATCAGCTTTCGCTGATTCAATTGCGTTTCAATGTTTACGCGCAATGTTCTTCATGCACCATAGCGTGGTCCTGCCATAATGCAATTTGTCTAACAATCTCTCTCATTACAGGCTCACCTGCCTTGAAATTCTTGTAATGCCTGTAATTTCTTTGATTGACCTGAAGGCAAGATCCTGCCATCGCTTCCAACTAAGGAGGATCCAGCCATATGCGCCTTAAGCGCCCTCTGAATCATGTCATCAATGAACCATCCAAGTTTGAGCCAGACAAGAATTGCCATCAAGCCTGCGCCGCGGATGTTTAGTCATGCCAAGGAAGATCCAGCCACATGCGCCTTTAAGCGCCCTCTGAATCATGTCATCAATGAACCAGCCAAGTTTGAGCCAGACACGAATTGTCAACAAGCCCGCGCCGCGGATGTCCTGTTATGCCATGGAGGATCCAGCCATATGCGCCTTTAAGCGCGCTCTGAATCATGTCATTAATGGCCCAGCCACGCGCGGCCCAATAGCCGTGCCCAGATGTGCCAGCCATTGACAGTCTAACCAGGAGGACCCAACCATGAGCGGCCCAAACGACCGTGCCCAGATGAGCCAGCCATCGACGACCCTCGCCAGGTGGACCCAGCCATGCGTGGTTCAAACGACCGTGCCCAGATGAGCCATCCATCGACAATCCTAGCCAGGAGGACTCAGCCACGCGCGGCTATTATGCCCGTGCTCAGTTGAGCCAGCTATTTTTGGCTTAATAGAAGGATGACCCAGCCATGTGCGGCCATAACGACAATGCCCAGATGAGCCATCCATCGATAATCCTAGCCAGGTGAACCCAGCCATGCGCGGCTACAACGACCGTGCCCAGATGGGTCTGCCATTTATGACCCATCTGCGGAGGACTCTGCCACGCGCGGCCCCATTGACCGTGCCCAGAGGAACCAGTCATCTTCGATCCTAGCCAGGTGGACCCAGCCACGCGCGGCTACAACGATCGTGCCCAGAAGAGCCTGCAAACCATGGCCAACTGAAGAATGACCCTGCCATGAGCGGCTACAATGCCCGTGCCTAGTTGAGCCAGCCATTTTTGGCCTAACAGAAGGATGACCCAGCCATGCGCGGCCCCATGTTTGTGCCCAGATGAGCCAGCCATCGTCAATCCTAGCCAAGAGGACCCAGCCATGCGCGGCCACAATAACTGTGCCCATATGAGCCTGCCATTTTTTGGCGTATCAGAAGGATGACCCAGCCACGCGCAGCTTAAACGACCGTGCCCAGATGAGCCTGCCATCGACATTCCAAACCAGGAGGACCCAGCCATGTGCGGCTACAATAACCGTGCCCAGTTGTGCCTGCCACTTTTGGCCCAACTGTTGGATGACCCAGCCACGTGCGGCCCAAATGACCGTGCCCAGATGAGCCAGCCATCGTCAATCCTAGTCAGGAAGACCCAGCCATGCGCGGTTGCAATAACCGTGCCCAGTTGTGCCTGCCACTTTTGGCCCACCTGTTGGATGACCCAGACACGCGTATTCCAAACGACCGTGCCCAGATGAACCAGCCATCGTCGATCCTAGCCATGAGGACCCAGCCATGCGTGGCCATACCGACCGTGCCCAGTTGCACCAGCCATTGGGGATCCAATCCACGTTTTCCCAGCCATGCGCGGCACCCATACCTGCACCAGCCACATCAGGCACATATACTTTATGCCAAGTATGAATCTGCCACACTCGGCGCACAAGCCCTTGCCGAGTTTTCCCCAGCCAAGGTTTTGGCTGTCAGCTATGCACCAGCCAAAGGCGCCTTATAGTTCGTGTCGATCAATGACCCAGCCATGAATCCAATATAACGTGGCCTTTGAGTCGATCTTTGATCAGCTTTCGCTAATCCAATTGCGTTTCAATGTTTACGCGCAATGTTCTTCATGCACCATAGCGTGGTCCTGCCATAATGCAATTTGTCTAACAATCTCTCTCATTACAGGCTCACCTGCCTTGAAATTCTTGTAATGCCTGTAATTTCTTTGATTGACCTGAAGGCAAGATCCTGCCATCGCTTCCAACTAAGGAGGATCCAGCCATATGCGCCTTAAGCGCCCTCTGAATCATGTCATCAATGAACCAGCCAAGTTTGAGCCAGACACGAATTGCCATCAAGCCCGCGCCGCGGATGTTTAGTCATGCCAAGGAAGATCCAGCCACATGCGACTTTAAGCGCCCTCTGAATCATGTCATCAATGAACCAGCCAAGTTTGAGCCAGACACGAATTGCCATCAAGCCGCGCCGCGGATGTCCAGTTATGCCAAGGAGGATCCAGCCACATGCGCCTTTAAGCGCGCTCTGAATCATGTCATTAATAGCCCAGCCACGCGCGGCCCAATAGCCGTGCCCAGATGTGCCAGCCATTTACGTTCTAACCAGGAGGACCCAGCCATGCGCGGCCCAAACGACCGTGCCCAGATGACCCATCCATCGACAATCCTAGCCAGGAGGACCCAGCCACGCGCGGCTATTATGCCCGTGCCCAGTTGAGCCAGCTATTTTTGGCTTAATAGAAGGATGTCCCAGCCATGTGCGGCCCAAACGACAATGCCCAGATGAGCCATCCATCGATAATCCTAGCCAGGTGAACCCAGCCATGCGCGGCTACAATGCCTGTGCCCAGATGAGCCTGCCAACCCTGGCCAACTGAAGGATGACCCAGCCATGCGCGGCCCCATTGACCGTGCCCAGATGAACAAGCCACTGTTGATCCATCTGCGAAGGACCCAGCCACGCGCGGCCATTATGACCGTGCCCACTTGATCAAGCCATCGTTGACCCATCTGCAAAGGACCCAGCCATGCGCGGCCCCATTGACCGTGCCCAGATGAGTCTACCATTATTGAATTGTCTGCGAAGGACCCAGCTACGCGCGGCCCCATTGACCGTGCCCAGATGAGTCTGCCATTAATGACTTGTCTGCGGTGGACCCAGCCACGCGCGGCCCTTATGACCGTGCCACCTGATCAAGCCATCGATGACCCATCTATGGAGGGCCCAGCCACGTGCGGCAACATTGACCGTGCCCAGATGTACAAGCCACTGTTGATCCATCTGTGGAGGACCCAGCCACGCGCGGCCCCATTGACCGTGCCCAGATGAACAACCCACTGTTGATCCATCTGCGGAGGACCCCGCCACGCGCGGCCATTATGACCGTGCCCACTTGATCAAGCCATCGTTGACCCATCTGCAAAGGACCCAGCCATGCGCGGCCCCATTGACCGTGCCCAGATGAGTCTGCCATTATTGACTTGTCTGCGAAGGACCCAGCCACGCGCGGCCCCATTCACCGTGCCCAGATGTACAAGCCACTGTTGATCCATCTGTGGAGGACCCTGCCACGCGCGGCCCCATTCACCGTGCCCAGATGAACAAGCCACTGTTGATCCATCTGCGGAGGACCCAGCCACGCGCGGCCCTTATGACCGTGCCCAGATGAGAATGCCATTACGCCTTGTCTGTGGAGGACCCAGCCACGCGCGGCCCCATTGACCGTGCCCAGATGAGTCTGCCATTATTGACTTGTCTGCGAAGGACCCAGCCACGCGCGGCCCCATTGACCGTGCCCAGATGAGTCTGCCATTAAAGACTTTTCTGCGGAGGACCCAGCCACGTGCGGCCCTTTTGACCGTGCCACTTGATCAAGCCATCGATGACCCATCTATGGAGGACCCAGATGAGTCTACCATTATTGAATTGTCTGCGAAGGACCCAGCCACGCGCGGCCCCATTGACCGTGCCCAGATGAGTCTGCCATTAAAGACTTGTCTGCGGAGGACCCAGCCACGTGCGGCCCTTTTGACCGTGCCACTTGATCAAGCCATCGATGACCCATCTATGGAGGACCCAGCCACGCGCGGCCCCATTGACCGTGCCCAGATGAACAAGCCACTGTTGATCCATCTGTGGAGGACCCTGCCACGCGCGGCTCCATCGACTGTGCCCAGATGAGTCTGCCATTATTGACCCATCTATGGAGGACCCAGCCACGCGCGGCTAAGATGCCTGCGCCCCTCTTGATGCCATTGATGACGTGCCAAAGATACCTGCCCCGACATGCTGATTGTTGGTTTTAACTTTAATGCAATTCAAAAATTTAATTTGTTAACATCATGAATCTTGAAAGTTAATTTGATCGCAGGACGATCTTTTCATTTTGTTTGTAATTTTAATTTGAATTTCTAATTTGCCATGTTAATTTTTGTTTTGCCATTCTTTATTTTTGCCATGTTCATTTGTTTTGTTTTGCCATGTATTTTTGATTTCTCATGTTTGCTTAATTTACCATGTTATAATTTTACCATTGTTAATTTTAATCCTGCCATGTACTTTTTAATTTGCCATGTTTAAAATTAAAACTCTGTATTTGCTGGTCTGGCGCGGTGGCAGCGCAGTCTGCCATGACCTACCCTACGCAAAAATGTTGCCACCTAGGTAATGAGTCGTAGTGGTATTGGCTGCGCTGCTCCGCTCTCCCGCTCTCCCGCCCACTCCAGTTTGAGCGTCGTGGGCTGCGGACGTGCCTAGCGATCGACCGGGCGGGACGCGACGAGCCAGCCAGCCTGAGAGGCTTCAGCGAGAACAGCCAGACAACCACGATCAATAAACATAACAATTACAATTTAAAAAAAAAAAGGAGCCAATTTTATTCCATTTAAACTAAACTTAAAAGTGAAAATTTTGATACCAGTTGAACCGAACCATGTGCCAAAGTAACTGTACTCGACCATAACCCGCCATAACGGTTTGCCAAATCGCCATTAAAAGTCTAATAAAATAGTCTGCAGCTCGCCCTAAAACCTTTTAAACCATCAAATTAGTGCCAAAGCCAAGAATTGTGTTAAAACTGCAAGGAAATAATAGATTTTATCATCAATTTTAAGCGGCCATTTCCATGTGCTTCTAATTGTGCACACACACACAAGTACCCGACAACGGTTTAGTTAAGAACCCAAAGCAGTGAATATAAAGGCCAATAATTAAAACAAAATAGCATCCAACGTTACAGCTAATTTTGTGTATAAAAACCTGCAATTTTAAATAACAATATTTTATGTTTTATTCCATGTGCTTACACCCATACACACACACACATATACATCCACATTAATTTTGGCAACGGTGTGCTGACAAAAATCCAACGAGTAACTGCGCCATAGTTTATGCATCAACCTAAGTTTTTGGAGCAGTGGTGAGTTCCCGATAGCCCAATTTGAGTCTACACAACTTTTGAGAGATCCGAGTGGAGAGATGGAGAACAAGAGAGACATGGCAGATGGTAAGCGTGAATTCAGGAGCCAGGGGAAATGTGGTGAGTTTAATTCCAACAATTATGACAAAGAGAATAAAACCTTGCACACTCATACTCACACACATAATCATACTCATGCTAATATTGCTTACGATCATGCTCACGCCAATTCACATACTCATACTCACTCTCATGAACAACACGTTAAAAGTTATGCTCTTAATAATAAATCGATGCAAGCCAATACTCTTATACCAACATCTCATAATGGGTCAGTGTTCTCTTTAAACAAGGGCAGACACATGCCTACTAGCACCAACCCATTTGACACTGCTTTGCCGACTGTAAGAGAAGCTACCATTAGTACGCAGTTGGCAGCCACGTCCGCCTCTCCCATGTTGCCCAGTCTTGCCGTGTTCACTGATAATAACAGCAAGCGTAATCTGTCAGCATCCTCCTCCACTATTACGAGTGCATCCAAGAGAGCCAACCCAAACTGTTCCCCTGGCAAGGTACAGTCTGTGGAGGTAGTCAATAATTTCCTGGCCAACCTGAAGTCGTTCAAAGATGCCTGTGTGAGCCTTAGGTAGAATAACTATGTTGCCACTTTTAGTGCGCCGGGTGGTAAGCGCAAGGTGCCCTCTGCCCCCAATTCTCAGTCGTCTCCAATGGCCTCGTTGCAATACAATGGTTCTAGCCCAGAGGTGTCAGCCACCCACCAGGAGTCTGCTCTTGCGGTTGTTCATTCCTCGCCAAAAGATCTGGCCAAAACTCCGAAGCGCAATGTTGTGTTCACCAGTGATATGTTCCCTTCTCTCCCTGCCCTGGCAAAAACGCCTGTTTTTAAGAGTAAATTTGCTCAGAACTTGTGCAGGGATGGTCAACAAAAGCGCAATGGCACTGTTTCCACCTCCAAACAGAAGGACGATGAGTTAGATGCCATTCAGCCCTTGCCCAAGACTCCGAGCATGACGCCGGTCACACACAAGCCGAAAACTCCGCCTCTGCACCGGAATCTTCCTTCTATGACTCTTACCAACCCTTTGACGCAATGTCATAGGTGCCAGGGATTCGGTCATAGGAAGGATGTGTGTAGGCGTGAGTTTGTATGTATGAAATAGGCTGGCTCACACCCTACAACTGCATGCAGCAAGCCAAGAAGCACTGCTGCTCGGTGTTGCAACTGCAGGGGCCAGCATATTAGTGCATATAGAGGCTGCCCAGTCTACAAGGGCATCAAACGCAAGCTGTATGGCTCTCAATACTCTGCCAAATCCCCCTTCCATCGGCCAGTCTCCTCCCAAAGCTCTCAGCGTATTAGACCAAATGCCAACTACGAATCACAACAACAGCTTAGATTACAGGGATCCAATAACAACAACTACTGGCATATCCTCCAGGAGTCTAGCGGTAGGCGTGCCACTAGCCAGAGTCGCCCCAAAGTTGTAGAACAGCCAACTCCCCATCAAAACAGCCAACGCCAGCGCCAGAATCGTCGGCGGGTTTCTAAACCTAATCCCTTTAGAAGCAGCTATCAGGCCAATGGGAGCCGCAAAAGTGCCAGGAATGCCAAGCGAGCCAACCCGGCTGAGAGACATCTGAGTCAGTTCCAGGCAAGACTCAAATTGGAGCAAGGATTGAAGGATGCGGCCCAGACTCGCAATTTCCAGGACTTTAATCATTATGGACGCCGGCAACTTGGCCGTCGGCAGCATAATGAGGGTCAGCATCAACAGAAACTGGATCAGCAGTCTGTGGCCGATTTAATTTTGCTTCATAAAAACACGCACACCAAGCTGGAACACTTGGAAGGCCTTTTCAACAAACTCCTCCAAACTCTCGGCAAGGTGGTTGCCATGTTGGAAATCACGGACGTTACGTTTAACAACTCTGCGGCTGCCTCTGGTTCTCCCTTGTCCGTGGAGATGCAATCCTTACTGGTGCACGATTCTTTTATTAACGCCATCACTGGCAATGAATCTATTTATATTTAGATTCATTCTAGTGCCCTGATGAGTCTGCCATTAATGACTTGTCTGCGGTGGACCCTGCCACGCGCGGCTCCTACGACCGTGCCCAGATGGGTCTGCCAATAATGACCCATCTGCGGAGGACTCTGCCACGCGCGGCCCCATTGACCGTGCCCAGAGGAACCAGTCATCTTCGATCCTAGCCAGGTGGACCCAGCCACGCGCGGCTACAACGACCGTGCCCAGAAGAGCCTGCCAACCATGGCCAACTGAAGAATGACCCTGCCATGCGCGGCTACAATGCCCGTGCCTAGTTGAGCCAGCCATTTTTGGCCTAACAGAAGGATGACCCAGCCATGCGCGGCCCAATGTTTGTGCCCAGATGAGCCAGCCATCGTCAATCCTAGCCAAGAGGACCCAGCCATGCGCGGCCACAATAACTGTGCCCATATGAGCCTGCCATTTTTTGGCGTATCAGAAGGATGACCCAGCCACGCGCGGCTTAAACGACCGTGCCCAGATGAGCCTGCCATCGACATTCCAAACCAGGAGGACCCAGCCATGTGCGGCTACAATAACCGTGCCCAGTTGTGCCGGCCACTTTTGGCCCAACTGTTGGATGACCCAGCCACGTGCGGCCCAAATGACCGTGCCCAGATGAGCCAGCCATCGTCAATCCTAGTCAGGAAGACCCAGCCATGCGCGGCCGCAATAACCGTGCCCAGTTGTGCCTGCCACTTTTGGCCCACCTGTTGGATGACCCAGACACGCGTATTCCAAACGACCGTGCCCAGATGAACCAGCCATCGTCGATCCTAGTCATGAGGACCCAGCCATGCGTGGCCATACCGACCGTGCCCAGTTGCACCAGCCATTGGGGATCCAATCCACGTTTTCCCAGCCATGCGCGGCACCCATATCTGCACCAGCCATATTAGGCACATATACTTTATGCCAAGTATGAATCTGCCACACTCGGCCCACAAGCCCTTGCCGAGTTTGCCCCTGCCAAGGTTTTGGCTATCAGCTTTGCACCAGCCAAAGGCGCCTTATAGTTCGTGTCGATCTATGACCCAGCCATGAATCCAAAATAACGTGGCCTTTGAGTCGATCTTTGATCAGCTTTCGCTAATCCAATTGCGTTTCAATGTTTACGCGCAATGTTCTTCATGCACCATAGCGTGGTCCTGCCATAATGCAATTTGTCTAACAATCTCTCTCATTACAGGCTCACCTGCCTTGAAATTCTTGTAATGCCTGTAATTTCTTTGATTGACCTGAAGGCAAGATCCTGCCATCGCTTCCAACTAAGGAGGATCCAGCCATATGCGCCTTAAGCGCCCTCTGAATCATGTCATCAATGAACCAGCCAAGTTTGAGCCAGACACGAATTGCCATCAAGCCCGCGCCGCGGATGTTTAGTCATGCCAAGGAAGATCGCCCTCTGAATCATGTCATCAATGAACCAGCCAAGTTTGAGCCAGACACGAATTGCCATCAAGCCGCGCCGCGGATGTCCAGTTATGCCAAGGAGGATCCAGCCACATGCGCCTTTAAGCGCGCTCTGAATCATGTCATTAATAGCCCAGCCACGCGCGGCCCAATAGCCGTGCCCAGATGTGCCAGCCATTTACATTCTAACCAGGAGGACCCAACCATGCGCGGCCCAAACGACCGTGCCCAGATGACCCATCCATCGACAATCCTAGCCAGGAGGACCCAGCCACGCGCGGCTATTATGCCCGTGCCCAGTTGAGCCAGCTATTTTTGGCTTAATAGAAGGATGTCCCAGCCATGTGCGGCCCAAGCGACAATGCCCAGATGAGCCATCCATCGATAATCCTAGCCAGGTGAACCCAGCCATGCGCGGCTACAATGCCTGTGCCCAGATGAGCCTGCCAACCCTGGCCAACTGAAGGATGACCCAGCCATGCGCGGCCCCATTGACCGTGCCCAGATGAACAAGCCACTGTTGATCCATCTGCGAAGGACCCAGCCACGCGCGGCCATTATGACCGTGCCCACTTGATCAAGCCATCATTGACCCATCTGCAAAGGACCCAGCCATGCGCGGCCCCATTGACCGTGCCCAGATGAGTCTACCATTATTGAATTGTCTGCGAAGGACCCAGCCACGCGCGGCCCCATTGACCGTGCCCAGATGAGTCTGCCATTAAAGACTTGTCTGCGGTGGACCCAGCCACGCGCGGCCCTTATGACCGTGCCACCTGATCAAGCCATCGATGACCCATCTATGGAGGGCCCAGCCACGTGCGGCAACATTGACCGTGCCCAGATGTACAAGCCACTGTTGATCCATCTGTGGAGGACCCAGCCACGCGCGGCCCCATTGACCGTGCCCAGATGAACAACTCACTGTTGATCCATCTGCGGAGGACCCCGCCACGCGCGGCCATTATGACCGTGCCCACTTGATCAAGCCATCGTTGACCCATCTGCAAAGGACCCAGCCATGCGCGGCCCCATTGACCGTGCCCAGATGAGTCTGCCATTATTGACTTGTCTGCGAAGGACCCAGCCACGCGCGGCCCCATTCACCGTGCCCAGATGTACAAGCCACTGTTGATCCATCTGTGGAGGACCCTGCCACGCGCGGCCCCATTCACCGTGCCCAGATGAACAAGCCACTGTTGATCCATCTGCGGAGGACCCAGCCACGCGCGGCCCTTATGACCGTGCCCAGATGAGTATGCCATTACGCCTTGTCTGTGGAGGACCCAGCCACGCGCGGCCCCATTGACCGTGCCCAGATGAGTCTGCCATTATTGACTTGTCTGCGAAGGACCCAGCCACGCGCGGCCCCATTGACCGTGCCCAGATGAGTCTGCCATTAAAGACTTGTCTGCGGAGGACCCAGCCACGTGCGGCCCTTTTGACCGTGCCACTTGATCAAGCCATCGATGACCCATCTATGGAGGATCCAGCCACGCGCGGCCCCATTGACCGTGCCCAGATGAACAAGCCACTGTTGATCCATCTGTGGAGGACCCTGCCACGCGCGGCTCCATCGACTGTGCCCAGATGAGTCTGCCATTATTGACCCATCTATGGAGGACCCAGCCACGCGCGGCTAAGATGCCTGCGCCCCTCTTGATGCCATTGATGACGTGCCAAAGATACCTGCCCCGCAATGCTGATTGTTGGTTTTAACTTTAATGCAATTCAAAAATTTAATTTGCTAACATCATGAATCTTGAAAGTTAATTTGATCGCAGGACGATCTTTTCATTTTGTTTGTAATTTTAATTTGAATTTCTAATTTGCCATGTTAATTTTTGTTTTGCCATTCTTTATTTTTGTCATGTTTATTTGTTTTGTTTTGCCATGTATTTTTGATTTCTCATGTTTGCTTAATTTACCATGTTATAATTTTACCATTGTTAATTTTAATCCTGCCATGTACTTTTTAATTTGCCATGTTTAAAATTAAAACTCTGTATTTGCTGGTCTGGCGCGGTGGCAGCGCAGTCTGCCATGACCTACCCTACGCAAAAATGTTGCCACCTAGGTAATGAGTCGTAGTGGTATTGGCTGCGCTGCTCCGCTCTCCCGCTCTCCCGCCCACTCCAGTTTGAGCGTCGTGGGCTGCGGACGTGCCTAGCGATCGACCGGGCGGGACGCGACGAGCCAGCCAGCCTGAGAGGCTTCAGCGAGAACAGCCAGACAACCACGATCAATAAACATAACAATTACAATTTAAAAAAAAAAAAGGAGCCAATTTTATTCCATTTAAACTAAACTAAAAAAGTGAAAATGTTGATACCAGTTGAACCAAACCATGTGCCAAAGAAACTGTACTCGACCATAACCTGCCATAACGGTCCGCCAAATCGCCATTAAAAGTCTAATAAAATAGTCTGCAGCTTGCCATAAAACCTTTTAAACCATCAAATTAGTGCCAAAGCCAAGAATTGTTTTAAAACTGCAAGGAATTAATAGATTTTATCATCAATTTTAAGCCGCCATTTCCATGTGCTTCTAATTGTGCACACACACACAAGTACCCGACAACGGTTTAGTTAAGAACCCAAAGCAGTGAATATAAAGGCCAATAATTAAAACAAAATAGCATCCAACGTTACAGCTAATTTTGTGTATAAAAACCTGCAATTTTAAATAACAATATTTTATGTTTTATTCCATGTGCTTACACCCATACACACACACACATATACATCCATACTAATTTTGGCAACGGTGTGCTGACAAAAATCCAACGAGTAACGGCGCCATAGTTTATGCATCAACCCAAGTTTTTAGAGCAGTGGTGAGTTCCCGATAGCCCAATTTGAGTCTACACAACTTTTGAGAGATCCGAGTGGAGAGATGGAGAACAAGAGAGACATGGCAGATGGTGAGCGTGAATTCAGGAGCCAGGGGAAATGTGGTGAGTTTAACTTTATGCTATCCATTAGTGCTATCCATTAGTAGCACCTCCAATTCCAACTCTCATGACAAAGAGAATAGAAACACACTGTGAGGAGAATTCGCCTCCTCACACGCTAAGACAGCAATGGCCAATCAGTTTAGGGGGCCGCGGGAGATAGGCTGATGACCAATACGAACGGGGAGGGGTAGGGTTTCACCATCAAGGGCGAAGACGGAATCGAGGTGGAACGTAACGGTTCCCGGAGCAGCAGTAGACGAATGGAAAGACAGGGTTACAGCGCCCAGTGGGAAGACGGAATCAACGTGGAACGTAACGGTTCCCGGAGCACCAGCAGACAAATGGAAATGCAAGGTTACATCGTCCAGTGGGAAGACGGAATCAACGTGGAACGTAACGGTTCCCGGAGCACCAGCAGACAAATGGAAATGCAAGGTTACATCGTCCAGTGGGAAGACGGAATCAACGTGGAACGTAACGGTTCCCGGAGCCCCAGCAGACAAATGGAAATGCAAGGTTACATCGCCCAGTGGGAAGACGGAATCAACGTGGAACGTAACGGTCCCCGGAGCACCAGTGGACGAATGGGAAGGCAGTGAGGGCAGTGAGAGGCAGAGCTCCATCATCGAGTGGAAGACGGGTCAACGTGGAACGTAACGGCTCCCGAGGCAACGGTGGGCACATGAGCCCGCCGCGCAGCGGAGTTCAGGATGGGCGACATGACTGGGAGCAGCAAAGGAGCAAGGAGCAACAGGGGAGGCGGAGGAGGCCAGCGTTACGTCGCATAGCAACAGCAGGGGTCAGTGGCCGAACGGAAAAGGGCAACGGCCGCACGGATGGCCACCTGCCAGCAGGAAAAAGGAGTAACGGCAGCCCGCCAACGGGAAAGTGGCGTGATCTTGGAAACAGGAGTAACGGCAGCTCGCCAACGGGAAAGTGGCGCGATTCTGGAAGCATGATTAACGGCAGGAGCAGAGTCCAGGAGGATTAACGGGCGCTCCAGTCAGTATAAAAGGAGGCCCACTGGAGCGGCTCGAGACGAGTCTTTTTAGGAAGCTTGTAGCGTTGAGTTGGAGGACCGCCTGTGGAGAGTCCGCCAGTCAAGTGTTAGAGCGTTTCTAAAAAGGATTCGGTTGTTTGAGTTGAAGGACCGCCTTTGGAGAGTCCGACAGCCAAACGTAAGGAGAACGAACGAGACAAGGAAAGAACGGTACGAGGACAGTTACGGGGAACGACCTAGGCGGCAGGAGACGAGTTGGACCAGTTCCTGGCCACGGCAGGTAGCCTTGCTAGGAAGTGCAGAAAGGATAAGTCTGGCGTACGCCATTCGGACTCCTGACTCACAACCAACAGGCGTGGTCCTGCACCGGAAAGGACAGGCCGACTCAAGATCCCGAGCCCGGTTTCGCTCCGGAGGACGAGAAGGACAGGACGAGAGAGGATCGGCGTCGGTTGGTTTCCTCGAAAGCTACAGGGTAACAGAGTCGAGTTTGGGTTATTCCAAGTCAAAGCAGGTAGCCTTGCAAGGAAGTGAGGAAAGAACAAGTCTGGCGTACGCCACGCGGGTTCTTGACTCGCAACCAACAGGCGTGGTCCTGCAGGACGCGGATAAGCCAACTCGGGAACTCACGCCCGCTTTGGAACGCGATCGGGGAGGCTCCGATCACCCACCAAGCAGCTCTTGACCCGGGCCCATTGGCGCGGTGGTCACCCGGCCGAAAGAGTGACGTACGGTCCTGGACAGGCGACTTCCGACCCTGTCGGAGACTGACAAGACTTCGGCGACTCCCAATCCAGGCCCGCCGGTGCGTAAAGGCACGGCGTCTCCTGGCGTAGCGGAGCCGGCTGTAGACAGCAAACTCTGAACCAGGGCCGCTGGTGCGCATGCACAGCGGGTTGCGGGGACGACCACCAGTAGCCATCTCCCAAACCAGACTCGGCGGTGCGAAAAGCACGGCGTGCTCCTGGCGTAGCGGAGCCTGCAGGCCGCACACCCCGAACCAGGTCCGCCGGTGCGCATGCACGGCGCATCTCCCTGGTGGTGCAGAGGCGACAGTCAGTAGCTATCTCCCGAACCAGTGTCGCCGGTGCGCAGAGCATCCTGGTGTAGCGGAGGCTACAGCCCTAGGCTAGTGGAGGCTTTTCAGTACATAGCCGAAGGCCAGACCGAATCGAAGAGGTGGAAGGTGACGACGGATCAACGAGGAGGAGCCCCGGCAACGAGAGCAACAGCGGAAACACCAGCAACGGAGGAGATATCCAGGACGGACACACCAAGGGTCACCAAGGACGCACCAAGGGTCATTCCCGGGAACCCGCATGAATCACAATTGTAAACAGAGAGAGCAGAAAATAAAGAGACTACGCAACGGAAAGCTACTTGTATTATTTTCTGGGCTTGGGCAATCACGTCGAATCTATAAATTCGGTGGAACGGATCCGCGAAACTCTGTGAGCTAGCCGCGGCAAATTGTGGCGATCAGCAGCAGAAAAGACAGTTCGTTACACCTGGCGCCCAAACTTCGTGATTGCATTTAGCCTAGAAAATAACGTAGCAGAAAGATGGGAAGAAAGAATTGGATCTACACATTGAGAAAGGAGGAGCTGAGCGAGGTGTGTAAAGAGCTCGGTCTACCAGCAGACGGGACTGTGGAAGCAATGAGGTCCTCAGTGGCGAGGTGGGTCGACGAATCCAAGGCAGAGGAGGTACTGGCGTTAACGCACGGCCTAGAGGAAAGATTTGGACAGAGATCAACCCCCAGGCAGAGAGCAGCCAGCGAAACCGAGAAGTTTATAGAGAGCCTGGCGGTACCAGATCCAAGGATGGGAAGGAGTATAGAGCCGCAGTCAAGGAAGTATGTTCCGGCCCCGGTGGATTACGCCAAAGTAGCCAGACAAGTGCGGGACTGGTCGTTTCGTTTCGACGGTACAGGGGATGTACGAGTTCAAGACATGCAGAAAATCGTGCACTGCAGATAGGCAACAGATGATCCTATACAAACAGGTACCGCTGCGCATTTACGACCTCACACCATCTGTCAGCACGCATGATAAGGACCTGCATGCGTCATAAACCTAAGCGATAAAAGATAATGGTATCCTATTTTACAACTGTCCAAACTAGTAAACTATAAGCAGATAATAATTTGACCTAAACAAACATTAGTTCTTAAGATCTTGTATATAAAAACCCTGCATACTCCACAATAAAATCAGTACTCAACGAAAACTCGTGGTATTCACTTCTCCGAGCTCAATTTGTTTCAAGTACAGATTGCGGCAACGAAATTGTTACTGGTATCAAGAACCGGTGGCAGACAAAAGCAACTTTTCAGCTACACAATTTACATTTGGTGACCCCCGACTTTGGACACAGGATTCATTTGGAGAATCATACTCGTATAGTTGGTCAACTGGGCGACCAAACTACAAAAAAAAAAAAAAATACCAACAACTGATCAACTTGGCGATCTTGGACATCACTAGATAGTCAACTTGGCAGCAACAAAACAGGAGAAAATCAAGCTCCATAGCCATAGTATTTAAAAGAATACCTTGACCGCCTATTTGGTTGTGAGTAGAGGCACAACCTGTCAAAGCGACAAATCAAAATACCTCCAACGGGTCAGGTATTATTTTAAATAAAAAAATGGCATTATCAAATATCAACGCATTGCTGGACAGGCAATTGATAACAGGCGAAGAGATCCAAAACGTAATAAGGAATTACAAGAAGGATTCGCCTGAACGAAAACAACAGCCTGACTATTTCCAAAAACGCATTGAGAAGTTAGTTAAGCTGTGGGAAATATTTTTTAAAGATGATTTAGTTATAAAAAGTACAACAGAAGGTGCTAAAATTGAGCACAGTTACTTTAAAAATAATTATTTCAATCAAATAAGAGATTTGGTTGTATCCTACAAAGGAGAATTCAACAAACAATTATCCACAGTACAAATGGATACTGGATCGGTTGCTTCCAGTGAAGAAGAATCGGAACTGGAGCCAATGATTCGGGAACAAAGGGCTCTGCTGATTAGTCTGGAACGAATCATGAATAAAATGACGAATGAAACTCGTCAAGGATTTATGCCAATCATAAATCAGTATTGGGATAAGATAACAACTATCCACATTGAAATTTATAAAAAATTTGAGGATCCTGCAAAACTTGGATATCTCGACCAGAGATATTTAGCAGCGGAAGACGCCGTCATAGCAGTCCAAACTATGACATGTGAAGAAAGCATCTCACGTCCTGCCAACATACCTCAAATGCATGCCTCATTGCCGTTGCCGAAAGTTGAAATTCCCAAATTTGATGGGGACTATTTAAAATGGCAACAATTTCATGACATTTTCAAGAAAATGATTCATGAAGCATCATTACCCATCATTCAAAAGATGTGGTACTTAAAAACTAGCATCACTGGAGAGGCTGAGCGTTTAATACGCCATCTATCCTTAACCGAAGGAAACTATGCAACAGCATGGAATATGCTACAAGAGCGTTTTAGCAACAAAAGAGTGCTAAGTAACGCGTTAATACAAAAAATATTGGACCAACCATCAATAACAAATGATGCGAAATCCATAAAGGCAATGCATGATAATATTAAAGAAACATTATCTGCGCTTTGTAACATTGGAATTCAAACTGAAAATTGGGATCCAATACTATTATGTAGTTTGACAAGGAAATTAGATCGTCAAACTCATATGTTATATGAACAGTCAATTGTAGACTTGAAGAAACTGCAGAAACTGGATCAGTTTTTGACCTTCTTGGAACATCGGTTCCTTACATTGGAGGCTACCGGTAGTGATAAGATAAATCACACCAAAAAAGGCACATGCGCTCAGATTGGTACAGAATATACATGCTATTTCTGTAACAAACCCAATCACATTATGTATAAGTGCAACGAGTTTTTGAAGAAAACAACAGCTGAACGATTAAATTGGACTCAAAGGAACAAGCTATGCGTAAAATGCTTCAAACGCGATCATTCAGCAAAGGAATGTCAGAAGAAAAATTGTTTTAAATGCGATAAAAGGCATAACACCCTTCTACATTTGGAATCAAAGCCTGACTCTAAAACAGCAGCATCAGCAAGTGGAGTACAAACCAATTATGTACTTTTAGCCACTGCTTAGCCACGATTGCTTAACCGGAGCCGGAACTATACCAGAAGCTCTACAGAGGCAATAACAGCTTAACAAACTTCTGCAAAATTCTGGATTCAAGTTAAGAAAATGGTGTACCAACAATTTCCAAGTTCTACAAGGAGTTCCGAGGGAAGACATCACTTCAAATGTACAACTGGAGGAGACTTCATATGAGGACTACACGATTAAGACCCTCGGAATCACCTGGACACCAACGACAGATCACCTTTGTGGGAAAACGGAGATAGCAACAAAGGCCAACATATCAAGACGAGATGTTGTGTCTGAAATCTTTAGGATATTTGATCCTCTTGGTTTATTTTCCCCAGTTGTAATGAAAGCAAAAATTTTCATGCAACACCTCACAAAGGAGGGTTATGAATATAAAGACGATCTGCCGGTTCATCTTCAGGAGGAATGGAAACGCTACAGGGAGGAGCTAAAGGTTCTGAACACCATAAAGGTACCACGTCACGTCTACTTAGGAAAAACACCTGTGACGGCAGAAATCCACACATTTGTTGATGCCTCGGAGAAGGCATATGGAGCTGCTGTATACATCCGAGCAACGTATAAGGACAAGCGAAGAACGATCCAGTTATTGTGTGCAAAATCTCACTTAGCACCAATAAATACAATAACGTTACCACGTCTGGAACTTAAGGCTGCTGTATTAGGAGCACAGTTGACTTCCAAAGTAAAGAAAGACTTGGCCATGAAAAATGCATCCACATTTTATTGGTCTGATTCACGGATTGTATTGTCATGGATTAATTGCTCAACATCCATTCGAGACTAATTCGTTGCCACCAGAGTTGCAACAATACATGAGCTATCCTTACCCAAACAGTGGAGACATGTTGCATCAGAACACAATGCCGCAGATGTCCTCTCCAGAGGAATGACAGCTTCAAAATTCGCGGAACATGCCACGTGGTTCTACGGCCCTATGTTCCTACATGGTTCATCGTCCACATGGCCCGCTCCGTTTATTGCTACCAACGAGGAACTAATAATTATGAATCCGCCAAAGGTTAGTCAATCATCCGTGATGACTATCACAAAAGAGGAGGACATAATATACACAATACAACATAATAATTCATTTAACAAGCTACTCAGAATAATAGCTTACATAATGCGCTTTCGACGTAAGAAGAAGTACACAAGCCACACCATTGAGTTTGAAGAAATAATGGCAGCCCGAAAAATTGTCTTCCGCAATATTCAAAAAATCGACTTCAAAGATGACATCAAACATCTCAAGCGGCAAAGGGAGACACTAAAAGGCAGTTCAATCAACTCACTATCACCATTCTTAGATCAGAATGGAATTTTGCGTGTAGGAGGTCGACTGGAGGCGGCAAATATATCATTCGACTCCAAACATCCGATACTTCTGCCATACAACGACCCTGTTGTGAAGATGATTCTTGTGCAAATACACAAGGACAACATGCATTGCGGACCTCAAGCTTTATTGACTGCATCAAGGCAGCAACTCTGGATCCTTAAAGGAAAAACGATGGCTAGGAGCACTGTAAGAGCCTGTGTCAAGTGCACTAAAGCTAAACCAAAATTAATGGAGCAGATCATGGGAAATCTGCCACCACTGAGGGTAACGCAAGCTCGACCATTTTTCAACTCTGGCGTCGATTATTGTGGACCATTTAAAATTCACTACAAAGTGAGAGGAAAGAAGCCTAGCACAGCTTACATTGCTATATTCTGCTGTTTTACGACTAAAGCTGTACATCTGGAGCTGGTTAGCGATCTCACAACAGAGGCATTCTTGGCAGCACTTCGTCGTTTCATTGCTCGGCGAGGGAAATGCCAAACTCTTCACTGCGACAATGCAACAAATTTTGTGGGAGCCAAAAACAAGTTGCAAGAGCTACAGGAGGCTATATTCTCCGATAATGCGAAAACACAAATTCTCCAGGAGTGTAACAACAAGGGAGTTCAGTTTAAATTCATCCCACCTCGTGCACCACACTTCGGAGGATTATGGGAAGCTGCAGTAAAGTCGGCAAAACATTTATTACTAAAAAATGTGACGACAGCCGATCTTACTTATGAAGAACTTGAAACAGTTATAGTCGAAATAGAGGCCATATTGAACTCTCGACCATTAACACCACTGTCCGATGACCCAAATGACGTCACAGCATTAACGCCTGGACACTTCCTAATTGGAGAGCCGCTAACTGCACAAGCTGATTGTGAACCATCGCAGCAACCAAAAACGTTAGGTAATCGATGGCAGGCCGTTTCAAAACTGAAACATGCGTTCTGGAAACAATGGTCACAGGATTATCTACAACAGTTGCAGCAACGTCAAAAATGGAGAAGATCTTCAACAAACATAAAGGAAGGCACTTTAGTAATAATGAAGGAAGACAATGTTCCTGTATTACAATGGCCAATGGGAAGAATTGTTCGAGTCGTCTACGGGAAGGACAACTTTGCACGAGTGGTTGAAGTTAAAACGACCAAAGGGATCTTTAAACGTGAAATTCAACATGTTGCTCCACTCTTTAATGAAGAAGAACCCACTGACAAACATCCAATTGAAGAAGATGAAGTAGAAGAAGAAAACAGAGCAGTGGAAGACCGCCAGCTGAGGAAAAGACCAAATCACGCTTCGATAACCACTGTCATGATTGTCATGTTATTATTATTACCATTAGCCTGGGCCCAATCGATTCAAATAACTCAGTTTGGATCAAAACCAGGAATATTTTTCGAGAAAATTGGGACAACCCAATTAGCAGTGGCTGACTGGACCATAGTGGCTTACTTCGATCTCAAACCATATTGGAGTGACATGGCTACATTTTCAAAAGGAACAAAAAAACTTGGTCAAATGTGCGCTACACTTAATGATGCACACTCATGTGAAGGAATGTACCAATACTTCCAACAAGTAGAGAATGAACTCATCATGGAAAATATGCTATTGGCCAAATCACGGAAAGTTCGAGCACCATTGGACATCGTGGGAAACATTGCAAGCAGTCTATTTGGTGTATTAGATTCTCAATATGCACAAGACATGTCGAAAACAATATCGAAGGTCAAGGACAATGAAGATCATGTCTTGGAGTTATTACAAAACCAAACATCCTTAGTTGATTCAACAATAAACGTAGTGAAACGAGATGAAATTGCATACGCAAAACGATTCAACCTAATTGAAAGTCAAATGAATGCAATAATAAAGGATAATTATCACTGGTACATTACACTGACATCACAACTTACGTTGCTCGCTACGAATCTACATCGAATGCAGAATGAAATCATCAAAGTGTTAACAGACGTGCGCCACAACACTATTAGTCCACTTCTATTATCACCACGACAACTAAAGGAGCAATGTGATCAAATACGGGACCATTTGAAGCCTGATCAAATGTTACCTGTTAGCCAAGAAAACATACTCATGGCATACAAAATGATGCAAGCCGAAGGTACCATAGTAGATAATCATGTGATTATAAAAATAACAGTACCATTGATATCGACAGAGGTATTACACATATACAAATTAACACCGATTCCAGCTGCAAATGTATATGCTGCAACCATTCATTGCAATTAACAACTATCGAGATAAGTTTGTTGATATGACGACGGAAGACATAGCAAATTGTTATCCAAAATCGATAAATGATTTCATTTGTCACAGCAAGCAATCAATGTTCTCTACAGAAATGAGCTGCGAAATGCAACTATTCCACAATAAAACAGACACGTCATGCCATCTGGAAATCACAAATAAAACGTTCATTTGGCAAGAGATGCATAAAAAGAATCAATGGATATTTGCGACAAGGACGCCAATAAAACTCTCAGCTGTTTGCACCGATGGAACATCAGATATCTGGTTACGCAACACGGGACTACTGACAGCAAGAGCAGGATGCACCATACGCAACTCTTTAATAACAGTAATCAGTCAAACTGGTATAGAAACATCGACGCTCATCTCATACGCCCGTTTTGGAGAAATCGATGGTAACAATACAACGATTAAAAGACAGAACACCACATCCAGCAAAACAAATAAATTTGGTTATACCAAACTACTGGATCTTCAACGGGATCTTGTACCAAACCGAAGACTGAGACTACCACATAGACTTGAGACGATCAAGTATCACCACATCGCAATGTACATTGGCTTAACATTCATCATAATAATATTGACCATTCACTGGGTAAGAAAATGGTACAAAGGAGACAAGAGACCTCAGCAAGTCCAGGTACCAGCGGTGGCAATGAGGAAAACCGATACGACTTCGAGTCCGCCGTTCACCATTAACATCGATGATTGTTGAAACTACGTTCAACGGCCGGGAGGATGTACGAGTTCAAGACATGCAGAAAATCGTGCACTGCAGATAGGCAACAGATGATCCTATACAAACAGGTACCGCTGCGCATTTACGACCTCACACCATCTGTCAGCACGCATGATAAGGACCTGCATGCGTCATAAACCTAAGCGATAAAAGATAATGGTATCCTATTTTACAACTGTCCAAACTAGTAAACTATAAGCAGATAATAATTTGACCTAAACAAACATTAGTTCTTAAGATCTTGTATATAAAAACCCTGCATACTCCACAATAAAATCAGTACTCAACGAAAACTCGTGGTATTCACTTCTCCGAGCTCAATTTGTTTCAAGTACAGATTGCGGCAACGAAATTGTTACTGGTATCAAGAACCGGTGGCAGACAAAAGCAACTTTTCAGCTACACAATTTACAGGGGACCCGTTAGAGTTCCTGGACCGAGTAACGTGGTCCGCAAAGACATACGGATTGGACATAAACACGATCCCCAGAGCCATGCCAGAGCACCTGCAGGGCAGGGCCCAAAGATGGTTCATCATGAACGACGAGGAATGGCCAACATGGGCGAGGTTCAAGGCAAGCTTCGAGAATTTCTTCCTGCCGAAAGGATACTTCGAAAAGTTGGCGGACCAAGTTCGCCAACGGAAGCAGCGTCGTGGAGAGCCTTTCAAAGAATACATGGTGGACCTTCAGTCACTAATGAAACCATTAGGCAAATCCACGAAAGAAGTGATAGAGAGGCTCGTCGAGAACTGCATGCCAAGGATGAAAATGTTCATAAGGCCATACGCCTGCGCGTCGTTAGAGGAGGTGATGGGCCTAGCAGAGGAGTTTGAGGAACTAGCGCAGGAGGAAGAGGCCTTTAACAGGCAAGTGGCCACGGAACAAAGGTGGAGCCACAGTCAGCCGCCCGTAAACGAGAGATGGAAGGGAGAAGAACCGCAGCATAGCGAAGCGGCAAGGTACCAGAGGGACCAATGGACCCAGAAAGGACAACGGGACGAGTTCCACCACCAGGCCGTCCAAAACACACAATGGGCACCGAGGTGGCAAAGAGAGGAACCGCGCCAAGGCCCACCGGAGCGACAGAACAGCATGAACCAAAGTTGGATGCCAAGATGGCAGCCTGAGACCCAGCATAGGCCGGCTCCGCAACAGCCTAGTCAGCAGTGGGCAGCAGGGCCAAGGCAGGGTTCTGTGGAGAACCCGGCTCAAGCATGCAACAGGTGCGGTGGCATGGGCCATTGGGCCAGCGGGTGCAGGAACCCACGAATATTGTTCTGCAAGATGTGCGGCGCAATAGGGGTAAGGAGCACGGAATGCTGCCAGAGGGCGGGAAACGCGCAGCGGTCTCAGCAACAGGGAGGAGAGCCGGGATCGCACGGTGCTGCCTCTCAAAATTAATAGGAGGACTATCCGAGGAGGAGCAGCAGCTGACGGCAACCATCGAGGTCGAGGGCACAGAAATAAAGGCCATGCTGGACACAGGAGCAACGGCGAGTTTCATCTCCGAAGAGCTAGCGGAAAGGCCGGAGGTCACCGGGCAACGAATCGCAACAAGGAAACTGGTGAAGCTGGCTAACGGAAGCCATACGGAGACACGCGTCGTGCTCCAAGCCAGGATAAGTTTCGGCGATCGCACAAAAACACTAAACTTGCTGGTGATGCCAGGCATGGAGGACGATCTGGTGCTAGGATGGGATTTCCTCAGCGAGTTCGGCACAACCTTGACGTGCGCAGGCCACCGAATTTCAATACCCAAAAGGAAAAGATGGGCCGGCTGCCTGGAGGATAGACTGTCCGTAGCGGTAGCCGGATGCCCGGAAAAATGGGAAGAGGAACGTGTCAGAAGATTCATCGATAGAGAACTGGAGGCGTTCGCAGGCCAGAAGGGTTGTTCGAACATAACACAGCACAGGATCACGATGAAGGACGACATTCCCATAAAACAACGGTATTACCCCAAAAATCCAAAAATTCAAGGGGAGATAAACTCAAAGGTGGAGGAATTGCTGGAGAAGGGATGCATCGAGCCCTCAAATAGCGCGTACAGTTCACCCATCGTAATGGTGAAGAAGAAAACGGGGCAATGGAGGATGTGCGTGGATTTCCGACAAATTAATGCAAAATCAATAAAAGATGCGTACCCGATGCCTCGCATAAATTTCATTTTGGAGCAGCTGAGAGAAGCAAGGTTCTTCAGCAGTCTCGATTTGAAGGATGGGTACTGGCAGATCCCCCTAGAGGAAAGCAGCAGGAAATTCACCGCCTTCACCGTTCCAGGGAAGGGTCTATACCAATGGAAAGTCATGCCTTTTGGGTTGCACTCAGCCTCGGCAACGTTTCAAAGGGCCCTGGACCAGGTCATAGGCCCGGATATGGCTCCACACGCATTCGCGTATCAGGATGACATTATAGTGATCGGACGCACCAAGGAGGAGCATATGCGGAATCTACAAGAGGTGTTCAGGAGGTTGAGAGCGGCAAACCTGCGGATAAATACGGAAAAGTGCCATTTCTTCAGGCAGGAGCTGCTCTACCTGGGCCACCGGATAACAAGCCAAGGGATCGGAATGGATCCGGGAAAGGTGGCCGCGATTACAGAGCTACAACCCCCGACGAACGTCAAGGGAGTGCGCCAGTTCATAGGGATGGCATCATGGTATCGGCGTTTCGTCCCAGACTTCGCAGGAATAGCGAAGCCCCTGAACGATCTTCTGCGAAAAGGAACAAAATGGGAGTGGACAACCAAACACCAAGAGGCCTTTGAGACTTTAAAGTCACGGCTGGCAGAGGATCCAGTGCTAGCGTGCCCAGACTTCGAAAGAAAATTCGTGCTGCAAACGGACGCCAGCGACTACGGCGTCGGGTCAGGACCGCCCCAGGACACCGAGGAGGGCGAACGCGTGATCGCGTACGCCAGTCGAACGTTGATTGGGGCCGAGAAAAACTACTCCGCAACGGAAAAGGAGTGCCTGGCCATAGTATGGGCGATAAGGCAAATGAGGCCCTACCTGGAGGGGTACCAGTTCGACGTGATCACGGACCACATGGCGTTGAAGTGGCTGAATAACATCGAGAGCCCACTCGGCAGAATAGCGAGGTGGGTATTCGAACTACAGCAGTATGACTACGTCATCAGTTACCGGAAAGGAAAGCTCAATGTGGTGGCCGACGCTCTGTCCCGCCAGCCGGTAATGGAAAAATTTAGGAAAGCCATGGAGGTGGTCGCCGAACAATGCGGATGGATAAGCGCATTGAGGAAAAAGATGACAACAAGCCCACAAAAATTCCCGGATTACGTGGAAGAGGGCGGGTTGATCTACCGCCACGTCCCGCATAGAGCCGGAAGCGAGGAGGTGGCGTCATGGAAGCTGTGCGTGCCGCTGGAGATGAGGCAGCAGGTCCTCAATGAAAATCATGACGCACCAACGGCGGGACATTTGGGCGTAAGGAAAACCATAGCCAGAGTGGCCGCCCGGTATTTCTGGCCAGGGATGCAGAGGGACATCCGGAAATACGTCAGGAAATGCGAGACGTGCCTGAAGTACAAGCCGAATCAGATGCAGATGGCCGGGCAAATACTGACACAGGTTCCGGAGGAGCCATGGGCGACGGTATGTGCAGATTTCGTAGGCCCACTGCCCAGGTCGAAACACGGCAATACGATGATCCTGGTGATAATCGATCGGTTTTCGAAATGGACGGAGATAGTGCCTCTTCGAAAAGCAACAACAGAGGCGCTGCAGAAGGCATTCAGGGAGAGAATCGTCGCTCGATACGGAGTACCAAAAATAATAATAACGGACAACGGGGTGCAGTTCACCAGTCGCAGCTTCAAGAAATTCCTCGGAGAACTCGGCGTACGCCATCAGTTCACCGCGCCATACGCCGCAGGAGAACCCCACGGAAAGAGCGAACAGGACGGTAAAAACAATGATCGCCCAGTTCGCTGGGAAAGAGCAAAGGAAGTGGGACGAACACTGGCCGGAGCTAATGTTGGCTGTAAATTCCGCAGTCTCGGAGTCCACGGGGTACTCGCCGTGTTTTATAACGCAGGGCAGGGAGCCAAGGATGCCGCGAGCCCTGTTCGACAAGAATGTGTTGGGCACGGGAGCCGAGCAAGGAACACCCATGGAAAACGCGGCGAGACTCAAGGAGACATTCGAGATAGTAAGAAGGAATATGGAGCGAGCTGCCCAGGACCAGGCGCGACATTACAACTTGAGAAGGCGGAAGTGGAGTCCAAAGGTCGGTGAAACAGTGTGGGCAAAGGAGCACCACCTATCAAAGGCGGCTGAAGGATTCGCGGCGAAACTGGCCCCTCGGTACGACGGGCCATATACGGTGGTGGATTTCGTTTCTCCAGTAATTGTCACGTTACGACACGGCAGGACAAGGAGGGAGAAGAGAGCTCATGTGAGCGAGCTAAAGGCTCAAGACACGGAAGAAACAGCAAAGGAATAACGAAAGCGGACAAATACATTGTGTCCGCATAACAGGCACACAAAAAAAAAAAAAAAAAAAAAAAAACAACAACATCAAAAACCCCGCAAAGAGGAGGAGAGCAAGCAACGGGAGCATTAGCGGGACATTTCCAGCAACGGGAAATGAATGCGCTATATAAGTGGAGACGTGGGAGATGGTCGGCCTATTCGAAATCAACACGCAGCCGCAACAATGTCATCAAGCGCATCCATAATTGTTTCTTCCGACGACAGCGACATCGAGATAGTCGGCGATCCTTCATGGAACGCCAAGAAGGCAAGATCGGAGTGGATGGTCCGGCGGGCAGCAGGAAGAGGAGGATGCATCCCGGTCGGGTCCTTCGAGGTGGAGCGGCCGCGCAGGAGCGAGGAGCTGGTCCTGCACCTGCGAGCGGAGTGGGACAGTCGGCGGCTGTCCCTGATGAAGTCGACGGAAAACATGGCGAGGGCCCGCGTCAAGGTGATTGCCCAAATGCGAAGGAGGAACACGAAGGAGGCCAGGCAGCGGCGCATCGATGGACGCCAGAGGGCGATGGTCAGGGCGAGAGCGAAAACGGCACGGCAGCGGCGGATCCGGAAAATAGTGGAGACTGCGAGGAGAAGGGCCGCCGCCGGAAGGGTGCGACAGGCCAGAAAATGGAAGGCGAAGATACCGCCGACGCCACGCCCCAGACCGGAGAGGCCGGAGGAGAAGCCGTGCAGGGCGGCCTCGAGCTGGAGGAGGGTCCGGGCGGCGACGCCGTGGCCCGCGGTGCCCCCGACACCGTGTCCACAGGAGAAGAAGGAGGAGCAGCCGTTGGAGAAGGAACCGTGGGTGTGGCCAGAGCCGCGGAGGCCTGCGCTGGGCCGGCAGACATCGTGCCCAGAGAAGCGGCCGGCAAGGCCGGTGCTGGAGCGGCAGGCATCGGTCGGAGGCGGGCGAGATGTGCCGGAGGACAATTGGCCGCCGGAGCTTGCCGCAAGGGTGAAGGCGGAGATGACCAAGCGGCGAGGCAAACCCGGAAGGTGGTGAGGAGGAGTTGAACAAAAAAAAAAAAAGAATAAAAAAAAAAATTAAAAAAAAAAAAAAATAAAATTTAAAAAAAAAAAAAAAAAAAAAAATATATTTATATATATATAAATATAGGGTTAGTAGTAAAAATTTAAACAAAAAAGAAAAGAGAGAAGAAAACAAAAAAAAGGGGGAAAAGGAAAAGGAAAAAAAAAAACCAAAAACGACCGAACAACGCCAGCGATAGGGGGAAGCCATCGGCCGTCTTCCGAAGGAGGGGGGAAGTGGATGGGCATCCACACCACACAAGTGGATGGGCATCCACACCAAAGAGAAGAGCGATCAGTCACAGTTTTTTTTCGGTGAGCTGAGAGTGGCGAAGTTTTCGTTACATTGGCAAGTGTCTCTGTCGTTCCCGAAGAAGGGGGGAAGTGTGAGGAGAATTCGCCTCCTCACACGCTAAGACAGCAATGGCCAATCAGTTTAGGGGGCCGCGGGAGATAGGCTGATGACCAATACGAACGGGGAGGGGTAGGGTTCACCATCAAGGGCGAAGACGGAATCGAGGTGGAACGTAACGGTTCCCGGAGCAGCAGTAGACGAATGGAAAGACAGGGTTACAGCGCCCAGTGGAAAGACGGAATCAACGTGGAACGTAACGGTTCCCGGAGCACCAGCAGACAAATGGAAATGCAAGGTTACATCGTCCAGTGGGAAGACGGAATCAACGTGGAACGTAACGGTTCCCGGAGCACCAGCAGACAAATGGAAATGCAAGGTTACATCGTCCAGTGGGAAGACGGAATCAACGTGGAACGTAACGGTTCCCGGAGCCCCAGCAGACAAATGGAAATGCAAGGTTACATCGCCCAGTGGGAAGACGGAATCAACGTGGAACGTAACGGTCCCCGGAGCACCAGTGGACGAATGGGAAGGCAGTGAGGGCAGTGAGAGGCAGAGCTCCATCATCGAGTGGAAGACGGGTCAACGTGGAACGTAACGGCTCCCGAGGCAACGGTGGGCACATGAGCCCGCCGCGCAGCGGAGTTCAGGATGGGCGACATGACTGGGAGCAGCAAAGGAGCAAGGAGCAACAGGGGAGGCGGAGGAGGCCAGCGTCACGTCGCATAGCAACAGCAGGGGTCAGTGGCCGAACGGAAAAGGGCAACGGCCGCACGGATGGCCACCTGCCAGCAGGAAAAAGGAGTAACGGCAGCCCGCCAACGGGAAAGTGGCGTGATCTTGGAAACAGGAGTAACGGCAGCTCGCCAACGGGAAAGTGGCGTGATTCTGGAAGCAGGATTAACGGCAGGAGCAGAGGCCAGGAGGATTAACGGGCGCTCCAGTCAGTATAAAAGGAGGCCCACTGGAGCGGCTCGAGACGAGTCTTTTTAGGAAGCTTGTAGCGTTGAGTTGGAGGACCGCCTGTGGAGAGTCCGCCAGTCAAGTGTTAGAGCGTTTCTAAAAAGGATTCGGTTGTTTGAGTTGAAGGACCGCCTTTGGAGAGTCCGACAGCCAAACGTAAGGAGATCGAACGAGACAAGGAAAGAACGGTACGAGGACAGTTACGGGGAACGACCTAGGCGACAGGAGACGAGTTGGACCAGTTCCTGGCCACGGCAGGTAGCCTTGCTAGGAAGTGCAGAAAGGATAAGTCTGGCGTACGCCATTCGGACTCCTGACTCACAACCAACAGGCGTGGTCCTGCACCGGAAAGGACAGGCCGACTCAAGATCCCGAGCCCGGTTTCGCTCCGGAGGACGAGAAGGACAGGACGAGAGAGGATCGGCGTCGGTTGGTTTCCTCGAAAGCTACAGGGTAACAGAGTCGAGTGTGGGCTATTCCAAGTCAAAGCAGGTAGCCTTGCAAGGAAGTGAGGAAAGAACAAGTCTGGCGTACGCCACGCGGGTTCTTGACTCGCAACCAACAGGCGTGGTCCTGCAGGACGCGGATAAGCCAACTCGGGAACTCACGCCCGCTTTGGAACGCGATCGGGGAGGCTCCGATCACCCACCAAGCAGCTCTTGACCCGGGCCCATTGGCGCGTACGCGCGGTGGTCACCCGGCCGAAAGAGTGACGTACGGTCCTGGACAGGCGACTTCCGACCCTGTCGGAGACTGACAAGACTTCGGCGACTCCCAATCCAGGCCCGCCGGTGCGTAAAGGCACGGCGTCTCCTGGCGTAGCGGAGCCGGCTGTAGACAGCAAACTCTGAACCAGGGCCGCTGGTGCGCATGCACAGCGGGTTGCGGGGACGACCACCAGTAGCCATCTCCCAAACCAGACTCGCCGGTGCGAAAAGCACGGCGTGCTCCTGGCGTAGCGGAGCCTACAGGCCGCACACCCCGAACCAGGTCCGCCGGTGCGCATGCACGGCGCATCTCCCTGGTGGTGCAGAGGCGACAGTCAGTAGCTATCTCCCGAACCAGTGTCGCCGGTGCGCAGAGCACGGCGTTCATCCTGGTGTAGCGGAGGCTACAGCCCGCCAACTCCCGAGCCCGGCGGTACAGCGCGTATGCGCGTATCCCCGACGGCGTAGTGGAGGCTTTTCAGTACATAGCCGAAGGCCAGACCGAATCGAAGAGGTGGAAGGTGACGACGGATCAACGAGGAGGAGCCCCGGCAACGAGAGCAACAGCGGAAACACCAGCAACGGAGGAGATATCCAGGACGGACACACCAAGGGTCACCAAGGACGCACCAAGGGTCATTCCCGGGAACCCGCATGAATCACAATTGTAAACAGAGAGAGCAGAAAATAAAGAGACTACGCAACGGAAAGCTACTTGTATTATTTTCTGGGCTTGGGCAATCACGTCGAATCTATAAATTCGGTGGAACGGATCCGCGAAACTCTGTGAGCTAGCCGCGGCAAATTGTGGCGAGCGGAAGCAGAAATAACAGTTCGTTACAACACACACTCATACTCATACTAATGATCATGCTCACGCCAATTCACATACTCATACTCACTCTCATGAACACCACGTTAAAAGTTATGCTCTTAATAATAAATCGATGCAAGCCAAAACTCTTATACTAACATCTTATAATGGGTCAGGGTTCTCTTTAAACAAGGGCAGATACATGCCTACTAGCACCAACCCATTTGACACTGCTTTACCGACTGTAAGAGAAGCTACCATTAGTACGCAGTTGGCAGCCACGACCGCCTCTCCCATGTTGCCCAGTCTTGCCGTGTCCACTGATAATAACAGCAAGCGTAATCTGTCAGCATCCTCCTCCACTATTACGAGTGCATCCAAGAGAGCTAACCCAAACTGTTCCCCTGGCAAGGTACAGTCTGTGGAGGTAGTCAATAATTTCCTGGCCAACCTGAAGTCGTTCAAAGATGCCTGTGTGAGCCTTAGGGAGAACAACTATGTTGCCACTTTTAGTGCGCCGGGTGGTAAGAGCAAGGTGCCCTCTGCCCCCAATTCTCAGTCGTCTCCAATGGCCTCGTTGCAATACAATGGTTCTAGCCCAGAGGTGTCGGCTACTCACCTGGAGTCTGCTCTTGCGGTGGTCCACTCCTCGCCAAAAGATCTGGCCAAAACTCCGCAGCGCAATGTTGTGTTTACCAGTGATATGTTCCCTTCTCTCCCTGCCCTGGCAAAGACGCCAGTGTTCAAGAGTAAATTTGCTCAGGCCTTGTATAGGGATGATTTACAAAAGCGTAATGAAACTGCTTCTGCTGCCACCAAGCCAAAGGACTCTGCAATAGATGCCATTCAGTCCTTGCCCTTGACTCCGGTAACGACGCCGGCCATTCACAAGCCCAAAACTCCGTCTAAGCAACGATATCTTCCAGCATTGACCCGTGCCAACCCTTTGACACAATGTCACAGGTGCCAGGGATTTAGTCATATGAAAGCTGATTGTAGACGCGAGTTTGTGTGCATGAAATGTGCTGGCTCCCATCCGACCTTTGCATGCAGCAAGCCCAGACACACGGCTGCCTGCTGCGGCAATTGTAAGGGTCAGCACATTAGTTCATATAGAGGCTGTCCGGTCTACAAGGACATTAGGTACAAACTATATGGCTCTCAATTCTCTGCCAAGTCCCCCAATCATCGCTCAGGGTTCGCCAAGTATTCTCAACATTCTAGACCCAAAACTAATGCTAACCACAGACCAAAGCATAAACAACAGCGTAGTTCACAGGGGCCCAGCAACAATAATAATAATTATTGGAACATTCTTCGGCAGAGTCACTCTAAAATGGCTGAAAGGCCAGCGTCTCACCCAAATAGCCAGCACAGGCGCCAGGATCGTCGACAGGATATCAAACCTAATCCCTTTAGGAGCGGCAACCGGGCCGATGCGAGCCGCAAATATTCAGCAAACTCCAAGCGAGCCAATCTGGCTGAGAAACATATAAGTAAATTTCAGGCAAAACTCAAGATGGAGCAAAGTTTGAAGGATACAGCCCAGACTCGCAAACAATTTGGCCGTCGGCAGCATAATGCGAGTCAGCAACAGCAGCAACAGAAACTAGATCAGCAATCTGTGGATGATCTGATCTTGCTTCATAAAAACACCCACACCAAACTGGATCACTTGGAAGGCCTATTCAATAGGCTCCTTCATACTCTTGGCAAGGTGACTGCCATGTTGGAAATCACGGATATATCTTTCAACAACAATCTCTCTGCGGCAGCCTCAGGTTCTGTCATGTCTGCAGAGATGCAGTCCTTGCTGGGACATGATTCATTTATTGATGCCATTGCTGCCAATGAATCTATCTACGTTTAGATTCATTCTTGTACCCACTCCCCTAATTCTCAGTGGTCAATCTCCTTCTGCTACCCTTGTTTCTTTGGGTTCCTGAAGGTCTGTGGGGGTGGGTTACATGCCTCGGTGGTCATACTTTGCTGCCGTATTTTGCTTGCCACGCTAAAAGTATTCTTTGCCATTTGATGAACCTACTCAGGTGGACCCAGCCATGCCATATGCGGTTTACTAGCCCTGCTGAGAATGACGGCCCCAATGCTCGTGCCCAAATGATCCAGCCATTGACGATCCTTGCTAGGTGGACCCAGCCATGCGCGGCCATGATAACCGTGCCCAGTTGCACCTGCCATTTTTGAACCAACTGTAGGATGAACCAGCCACGCGCGGCCCAAATGACCGTGCCCAGATGAGCCAGCCATCGTCAATCCTTGCCAGGAGGACCCAGCCATGTGCGGCCATGATAACCGTGCCCAGTTGCGTCTGCCATTTTTGGCCCAACTGTTGGATTGACCCAGCCACGCGCGGCCCAAACGACCGTGCCCAGATGAGCCAGCCATCGACAATTTAAACCTGTAGGACCCAGCCACGTGCGGCCCAAGTGACCGTGCCCAGATAAGCCAGCCATCGACAATCCAAACCAGGAGGACACAGCCATGTGCGGCCACAATGACCGTGCCCAGTTGTGCCTGCCACTTTTGGCGCATCAGAAGGATGACCCAGCCATGAGTGGCCCAAACGACCGTGCCCAGAAGAGCCAGCCATCGTCAATCCTAGCCAGGAGGACCCAGCCATGCGTGGCCGCAATAACCGTGCCCAGTTGTGCCTTCCACTTTTGGCCCACCTGTTGGATGACCCAGACACGCGTGTTCATAACGACCGTGCCCAGATGAACCAGCCATCGTCGATCCTAGCCAGGAGGACCCAGCCATGCGTGGCCATACCGACCGTGCCCAGATGCGCCAGCCATTGGTGATCCAATCCACGTTGACCCAGCCATGCGCGGCACCCATACCTGCACCAGCCACATCAGGCACATATACTTTATGCCAAGTATGAATCTGCCACACTCGGCCCACAAGCCCTTGCCGAGATTTCCACAGCCAAGGTTTTGGCTGTCAGCTATGCACCAGCCAAAGGCGCCTTATAGTTCGTGTCGATCAATGACCCAGCCATGAATCCAATATAACGTGGCCTTTGAGTCGATCTTTGATCAGCTTTCGCTGATTCAATTGCGTTTCAATGTTTACGCGCAATGTTCTTCATGCACCATAGCGTGGTCCTGCCATAATGCAATTTGTCTAACAATCTCTCTCATTACAGGCTCACCTGCCTTGAAATTCTTGTAATGCCTGTCATTTCTTTGATTGACCTGAAGGCAAGATCCTGCCATCGCTTCCAACTAAGGAGGATCCAGCCATATGCGCCTTAAGCGCCCTCTGAATCATGTCATCAATGAACCATCCAAGTTTGAGCCAGACACGAATTGTCATCAAGCCCGCGCCGCGGATGTCCTGTTATGCCATGGAGGATCCAGCCACATGCGCCTTTAAACGCGCTCTGAATCATGTCATTAATGGCCCAGCCACGCGCGGCCCAATAGCCGTGCCCAGATGTGCCAGCCATTGACAGTCTAACCAGGAGGACCCAACCATGAGCGGCCCAAACGACCGTGCCCAGATGAGCCAGCCATCGACGACCCTAGCCAGGTGGACCCAGCCATGCGCGGTCCAAACGACCGTGCCCAGATGAGCCATCCATCGACAATCCTAGCCAGGAGGACTCAGCCACGCGCGGCTATTATGCCCGTACTCAGTTGAGCCAGCTATTTTTGGCTTAATAGAAGGATGACCCAGCCATGTGCGGCCCTAACGACAATGCCCAGATGAGCCATCCATCGATAATCCTAGCCAGGTGAACCCAGCCATGCGCGGCTACAATGCCCGTGCCCAGATGAGCCTGCCAACCCGGGCCAACTGAAGGATGACCCAGCCATACGCGGCAACAATGACCGTGCCCAGATGAACCAGCCACTGTTGACCCATCTATGGAGGACCCAGCCATGCGCGGCCCCATTGACCGTGCCCAGATGAACAAGCCACTGTTGATCCATCTGTGGAGGACCCAGCCACGCGCGGCCCCATTGACCGTGCCCAGATGAACAAGCCACTGTTGATCCATCTGTGAAGGACCCAGCCACGCGCGGCTCTAATGACCGTGCCCACTTGATCAAGCCACCGATGACCCATCTATGGAGGACCCAGCCACGCGCGGCCCCATTGACCGTGCCCAGATGAGTCTGCCATTAATGACTTGTCTGCGGAGGACCCAGCAACGCGCGGCCCCATTGACCGTGCCCAGATGAGTCTGCCATTAAAGACTTGTCTGCGGAGGACCCAGCCACGTGCGGCCTCATTGACCGTGCCCAGATGAACCAGCCACTGTTGACCCATCTATGGAGGACCCAGCCACGCGCGGCCCCATTGACCGTGCCCAGATGAACAAGCCACTGTTGATCCATCTGTGGAGGACCCAGCCACGCGCGGCCCCATTGACCGTGCCCAGATGAACAAGCCACTGTTGATCCATCTGTGAAGGACCCAGCCACGCGCGGCTCTAATGACCGTGCCCACTTGATCAAGCCACCGATGACCCATCTATGGAGGACCCAGCCACGCGCGGCCCCATTGACCGTGCCCAGATGAGTCTGCCATTAATGACTTGTCTGCGGAGGACCCAGCAACGCGCGGCCCCATTGACCGTGCCCAGATGAGTCTGCCATTAAAGACTTGTCTGCGGAGGACCCAGCCACGTGCGGCCCCATTGACCGTGCCTTGATGAACCAGCCACTGTTGACCTATCTATGGAGGACCCAGCCACGCGCGGCCCCGTTGACCGTGCCCAGATGAGTCTGCCATTATTGACATGTCTGCGAAGGACCCAGCCACGCGCCGCCCCATTGACCGTGCCCAGATGAGTCTGCCATTAAAGACTTGTCTGCGGAGGACCCAGCCACGTGCGGCCCTTTTGACCGTGCCACTTTATCAAGCCATCGATGACCCATCTATGGAGGACCCAGCCACGCGCGGCCCCGTTGACCGTGCCCAGATGAACAAGCCACTGTTGATCCATCTGTGGAGGACCCAGCCACGCGCGGCCCCATTGACCGTGCCCAGATGAACAAGCCACTGTTGATCCATCTGTGGAGGACCCAGCCACGCGCGGCCCCATTGACCGTGCCCAGATGAACCAGCCACTGTTGACCCATCTATGGAGGACCCAGCCATGCGCGGCCCCATTGACCGTGGCCTGATGAACAAGCCACTGTTGATTCATCTATGGAGGACCCAGCCACGCGCGGCCCCACTCACCGTGCCCAGATGAGTCTGCCATTAATGACTTGTCTGCGGAAGACCCAGCCACGTGCGGCCCCGTTGACCGTGCCCAGATGAGTCTGCCATTAATGACTTGTCTGCGGAGGACCCAGCAACGCGCGGCCCCATTGACCGTGCCCAGATGAGTCTGCCATTAATGACTTGTCTGCGGAGGACCCAGCCACGTGCGGCCCCGTTGACCGTGCCCAGATGAGTCTGCCATTATTGACTTGTCTGCGAAGGACCCAGCCACGCGCGGCCCCATTGACCGTGCCCAGATGAGTCTGCCATTAAAGACTTGTCTGCGGAGGACCCAGCCACGTGCGGCCCTTTTGACCGTGCCACTTGATCAAGCCATCGATGACCCATCTATGGAGGACCCAGCCACGCGCGGCCCCGTTGACCGTGCCCAGATGAACAAGCCACTGTTGATCCATCTGTGGAGGACCCAGCCACGCGCGGCCCCATTGACCGTGCCCAGATGAACAAGCCACTGTTGATCCATCTGTGAAGGACCCAGCCACGCGCGGCTAAGATGCCTGCGCCCCTCTCATCAGCCAGTGACTCAGACATTGATACCCTGCAAAAGATGACCCGCCCCGCCATGCTGATTGTTGGTTTTTCTTAACTTTAATGCAATTCAAAAATTTCAAATTCAAAAATTGTATCCATTATGAATCTTGTAAGTTAATTTGATCGCAGGACGATCTTTTCATTTTGTTTGTAATTTTAATTTGAATTTCTAATTTGCCATGTTAATTTTTGTTTTTCCTTTATTTTATTTTTCCATGTTCATTTGTTTTGTTTTGCCATGTATTTTTGATTTCTCTTGTTTGCTTAATTTGCCATGTTATAATTTTGCCATTGTTAATTTTAATCCTGCCATGTACTTTTTAATTTGCCATGTTAAAATTAAAACTCTGTAATTGCTGGTCTGGCGCGGCGGCAGCGCAGTCTGCCATGACCTACCCTACGAAAAAATGTTGCCACCTAGGTAATGAGTCGTAGTGGTATTGGCTGCGCTGCCCCGCTCTCCCGCCCACTCCAGTTTGAGCGTCGTGGGCTGCGGACGTGCCTAGCGATCGACCGGTCGGGACGCGACGAGCCAGCCAGCCTGAGAGGCTTCAGCGAGAACAGCCAAGCAACCACGACTAATAAACATAACAAATACAATTTACAATTTAAAAAAAAAAAAAGGAGCCAAGCTTATTCCATTTAAACCAAACTAAAAAAGTGAAAGTTTTGATACCAGTTGAACCAAACCATGTGCCAAAGAAACTGTACTCGACCATAACCTGCCATAACGGTTTGCCAAATCGCCATTAAAAGTCTAATAAAACTAGTCTGCAGCTCGCCCTTAACTATTTAAACCATCAAATTAGTGCCAAAGCCAAGAATTGTGTTAAATCTGCAAGGAATTTATAGATTTTATCATCAATTTTAAGCCGCCATTTCCATGTGCTTCTAATTGTGCACACACACACACGCTCCACAAAAGTGCCCGACAACGGTTTAGTTAAGAACCCAAAGCAGTGAATATAAAGGCCAATAATTTAAACAAAATAGCATCCAACGTTACAGCTATTTTTGTGTATAAAATCCTGCAATTTAAATAACAATATTTTATGTCTTATTCCATGTGCTTACACCCATACACACACACACAAATACATCCATATAAATTTGGCAACGGTGTGCTGACAAAAATCCAACGAGTAACGGCGCCATAGTTTATGCATCAACCCAAGTTTTTGGAGCAGTGGTGAGTTCCTGATAGCCCAATTTGAGACATTTTTCCTGATAGAAAAGAGAGACATGGCAGATGGTGAGCGTGAATTCAGGAGCCAGGGGAAATGTGGTGAGTTTAACTTTATGGAAGTGCTATCCATTAGTAGCACCTCCAATTCCAACTCTCATGACAAAGAGAATAGAAACACACACACTCATACTCATACTAATGATCATGCTCACGCCAATTCACATACTCATACTCACTCTCATGAACACCACGTTAAAAGTTATGCTCTTAATAATAAATCGATGCAAGCCAAAACTCTTATACCAACATCTTATAATGGGTCAGGGTTCTCTTTAAACGAGGGCAGATACATGCCTACTAGCACCAACCCACTTGACACTGCTTTACCGACTGTAAGAGAAGCTACCATTAGTACGCAGTTGGCAGCCACGTCCGCCTCTCCCATGTTGCCCAGTCTTGCCGTGTCCACTGATAATAACAGCAAGCGTAATCTGTCAGCATCCTCCTCCACTATTACGAGTGCATCCAAGAGAGCTAACCCAAACTGTTCCCCTGGCAAGGTACAGTCTGTGGAGGTAGTCAATAATTTCCTGGCTAACCTGAAATCGTTCAAAGATGCCTGTGTGAGCCTTAGGGAGAACAACTATGTTGCCACTTTTAGTGCCCCGGGAGGTAAGTGCAAGGTGCCCTCTGCCCCCAATTCTCAGTCGTCTCCGATGGCCACGATGCAATACAATGGTTCTAGCCCAGAGGTGTCAGCCACCCACCAGGAGTCTGCTCTTGCGGTTGTTCATTCCTCGCCAAAAGTGCTGGCCAAAACTCCGCAGCGCAATGTTGTGTTCACCAGTGATATGTTCCCTTCTCTCCCTGTCCTGGCAAAGACGCCAGTGTTCAAGAGTAAATTTGCTCAGGCCTTGTATAGGGATGGTTTACAAAAGCGCAATGAAACTGCTTATGCTGCCACCAAGCCAAAGGACGCTGCAATAGATGCCATTCAGTCCTTGCCCTTGACTCCGGTAACGACGCCGGCCACTCACAAGCCCAAAACTCCGTCTAAGCAACGATATCTTCCATCATTGACCCGTGCCAACCCTTTGACACAATGTCACAGGTGCCAGGGATTTGGTCATATGAAAGCTGATTGTAGACGCGAGTTTGTGTGCATGAAATGTGCTGGCTCCCATCCGACCTTTGCATGCAGCAAACCCAGACACACGGCTGCCTGCTGCGGCAATTGTAAGGGCCAGCACATTAGTGACTATAGAGGCTGTCCGGTCTACAAGGACATTAGGTACAAACTATATGGCTCTCAATTCTCTGCCAAGTCCCCCAATCATCGCTCAGGGTTCGCCAAGTATTCTCAACATCCTAGACCCAAAACTAATGCTAACCATAGACCAAAGCATCAACAGCAGCGTAGTTCACATGGGCCCAGCAACAATAATAATTATTGGAACATTCTTCGGCAGAGTCACTCTAAAATGGCTGAAAGACCAGCTTCTCACCCAAATAGCCAGCACAGGAGCCAGGATCGTCGTCAGGATATCAAACCCAATCCCTTTAGGAGTGGCCACCGGGCCAATGCGAGCCGCAAAAATGCAGCAAAGTCCAAGCGAGCCAATCTGGCTGAGAAACATCTAAGCAAATTTCAGGCTAAACTCAAGATGGAGCATAGTTTGAAGGATACAGCCCAGACTCGTAAACAATTTGGCCGTCGGCAGCATAATACAAGTCAACAACAGAAGCAACAGAAACTAGACCAGCAATCTGTGGATGATCTGATCTTGCTTCATAAAAACACCCACACCAAATTGGATCACTTGGAAGGCCTATTCAATAGGCTCCTTCATACTCTCGGCAAGGTGACTGCCATGTTGGAAATCACGGATATATCTTTCAACAACAATCTCTCTGCGGCAGTCTCAGGTTCTGTCATGTCCGCAGAGATGCAGTCCTTGCTGGGGCATGATTCATTTATTGATGCCATTGCTGCCAATGAATCTATCTACGTTTAGATTCATTCTTGTACCCACTCCCCTAATTCTCAGTGGTCAATTTCCTTCTGCTACCCTTGTTTCCTTGGGTTTCTGAAGGTCTGTGGGGGTGGGTTACATGCCTCGGTGGTCATACTTTGCTGCCGTATTTTGCTTGCCATGCTAATAGTATTCTTTGCCATTGATGAACCTACTCAGGTGGACCCAGCCATGCCATATGCGGTCTACAAGCCCTGCTGAGAATGACCTAGCCATGTGCGGCCCCAATGCTCGTGCCCAGATGATCCAGCCATTGACGATCCTTGCTAGGTGGACCCAGCCATGCGCGGCCATGTTAACCGTGCCCAGTTGCACTTGCCATTTTTGAACCAACTGTAGGATGAACCAGCCACGCGCGACCCAAATGACCGTGCACAGATGAGCCAGCCATCGTCAATCCTAGCCAGGAGGACCCAGCCATGCGCGGCCATGATAACCGTGCCCAGTTGCGTCTCCCATTTGTGGCCCAACTGTTGGATTGACCCAGCCACACGCGGCTCTAATGACCGTGCCCACTTGACCAAGCCATCGATGACCCATCTGTGAAGGACCCAGCCACGCGCGGCTCCATTTGCCGTGCCCAGATGAAGAAGTCACTGTTGATTCATCTATGGAGGACCCGCCACGTGCGACCCCATTGACTGTGCCCAGATGAGTCTGCCATTAATGACTTGTCTGTGGAGGACCCAGCCACGCGCGGCTTAAATGACCGTGCCCAGTTGCGCCTGCCATTTTTGGCCCTTCAGAAGATTGACCCAGCCATGAGCGGCCCATACGACCGTGCCCAGATGAGCCAGCCATTGACGATCCTAGCCAGATGGACCCAGTCATGCGTGGCCCAAATGACCGTGCCCAGATGAGCCAGCCATCGACAATCCAAACCTGGAGGACCCAGCCACGTGCGGCCCTAATGACCGTGCCCAGATAAGCCAGCCATCGACGATCCTAGCCAGGTGGACCCAGCCATGCGCGGCCCAAATGACCGTGCCCAGATGAGCCAACCATCGTCAATCCTAGCCAGGAGGACCCAGCCATGTGCGGCCATGATAACCGTGCCCAGTTGCGTCTGCCATTTTTGCCCAAATGTTGGATTGACCCAGCCACGCGCGGCCTAAACGACCGTGCCCAGATGAGTCTGCCATTAATGACTTGTCTGCGGTGGACCCAGCCACGCGCGGCCCCATTGACCGTGCCCAGATGAACAAGCCACTGTTGATCCACCTGCGAAGGACCCAGCCACGCGCGGCCATTATGACCGTGCCCACTTGATCAAGCCATCGTTGACCCATCTGCAAAGGACCCAGCCATGCGCGGCCCCATTGACTGTGCCCAGATGAGTCTACCATTATTGACTTGTCTGCGATGGAGCCAGCCACGCGCGGCCCCATTGACCGTGCCCAGATGAGTCTGCCATTAATGACTTGTCTGCGGTGGACCCAGCCACGCGCGGCCCCATTGACCGTGCCCAGATGAGCCAGCCATAGACAATCCTAGCCAGGAGGACCCAGCCATGCGCGGCCACAATAACCGTGCCCAGTTGCGTCTGCCTTTTTTTTTTTTTGGCCCAACTGTTGGATGACCCAGCCACGCGCGGCCCCATTGACCGTGCCCAGATGAACAAGCCACTGTTGATCCATCTGTGAAGGACCCAGCCACGCGCGGCCCCATTGACCGTGCCCAGATGAACAGGCCGCTGTTCATCCATCTGTGGAGGACCCAGCCACGCGCGGCCCTAATGACCGTGCCCTGATGAGCCTTCCATTCTGTTTACGGCCCATCTGTGGATGACCCAGCCATGCGCGGCCCCAATGACTGTGCCCAGATGAGCCTTCCATTCTGTTTATGGCCATCTGTGGATGACCCAGCCACGCGCGGCCCAATGACCGTGCCCTGAGGAACCAGCCATCGACGACCCTGCCATCATTGATCCCAGCCATCGTTTACCCCCAGCCATTGAAGACTCCCCGCCATCGAACCAGCCAAGGAAAATTTGTCCCGCCATGTTTTCTGTTGTTTGATTTAATTTTAATTTTAATTCAAATTTATCGATCGCAGGACGATCCATTCATTTTGTCTTAATTTTAATTTTTGCCATGTTTTCTAAAAATTCTTGTTTTGCTATGTTTAAATTAATTTTTGCCATGTTTAAATTAATTTTTGCCAATTTTGTTGCTTACATGAAATTTTGCCATGATTTTTGAATTTTTGCCCATCTTAATTTTAATTTTAATTTTTGCCATGTTTTCTAAAATTAATTTTAATTTTTTGCCATGTAATCAATATTGTAATGTAATTGCTGGTCTGGCGCGGTGGCAGCGCAGTCTGCCATGACCTACCCTACGCAAAAATGTTGCCACCTACGTAATGAGTCGTAGTGGTATTGGCTGCGCTGCCCCGCTCTCCGCTCTCCCGCCCCCGCTCTCCCGCCCACTCCAGTTTGAGCGTCGTGGGCTTCGGACGTGCCTAGCGATCGACCGGGCGGGACGCGACGAGCCAGCCAGCCTGAGAGGCTTCAGCGAGAACAGCCAAACAACCACGATCAATAAACATAACAAATACAATTTAAAAAAAAAAAAAGGAGCCAATTTTATTCCATTTAAACCAAACTAAAAAAGTGAAAATTTTGATACCAGTTGAACCAAACCATGTGCCAAAGAAACTGTACTCGACCATAACCTGCCATAACGGTCCGCCAAATCGCCATTAAAAGTCTAATAAAATAGTCTGCAGCTCGCCCTAAAACCTTTTAAACCATCAAATTAGTGCCAAAGCCAAGAATTGTGTTAAAACTGCAAGGAATTAATAGATTTTATCATCAATTTTAAGCCGCCATTTCCATGTGCTTCTAATTGTGCACACACACACAAGTACCCGACAAAGGTTTAGTTAAGAACCCAAAGCAGTGAATATAAAGACCAATAATTAAAACAAAATAGCATCCAACGTTACAGCTAATTTTTTGTATAAAAACCTGCAATTTTAAATAACAATATTTTATGTTTTATTCCATGTGCTTACACCCATACACACACACACATATACATCCATATTAATTTTATATTATACATTAATATTAATTTTGGAAACGGTGTGCTGACAAAAATCCAACGAGTAACGGCGCCATAGTTTATGCATCAACCCAAGTTTTTAGAGCAGTGGTGAGTTCCCGATAGCCCAATTTGAGTCTACACAACTTTTGAGAGATCCGAGTGGAGAGATGGAGAACAAGAGAGACATGGCAGATGGTGAGCGTGAATTCAGGAGCCAGGGGAAATGTGGTGAGTTTAACTTTATGGAAGTGCTATCCATTAGTAGCACCTCCAATTCCAACTCCCATGACAAAGAGAATAGAATCACACACACTCATACTCATACTAATGATCATGCTCACGCCAATTCACATACTCATACTCACTCTCATGAACACCACGTTAAAAGTTATGCTCTTAATAATAAATCGATGCAAGCCAAAACTCTTATACCAACATCTTATAATGGGTCAGGGTTCTCTTTAAACAAGGGCAGATACATGCCTACTAGCACCAACCCATTTGACACTGCTTTGCCGACTGTAAGAGAAGCTACCATTAGTACGCAGTTGGCAGCCACGTCCGCCTCTCCCATGTTGCCCAGTCTTGCCGTGTCCACTGATAATAACAGCAAGCGTAATCTGTCAGCCAACCCAAACTGTTCCCCTGGCAAGGTACAGTCTGTGGAGGTAGTCAATAATTTCCTGGCTAACCTGAAATCGTTCAAAGATGCCTGTGTGAGCCTTAGGGAGAAAAATTATGTTGCCACTTTTAGTGCCCCGCGAGGTAAGTGCAAGGTGCCCTCTGCCCCCAATTCTCAGTCGTCTCCTATGGCCACGATGCAATACAATGGTTCTAGTCCAGAGGTGTCAGCCACCCACCAGGAGTCTGCTCTTGCGGTTATTCATTCCTCGCCAAAAGTGCTGTCCAAGACACCGCAGCGCAATGTTGTGTTCACCGATGATAGTTTTCCTGCTCTCCCAGCCCCGGCAAAAACGCCAGTGTTTTAGAGTAAATTTGCTCAGGCCTTATATAGTGATGGTTTACAAAAGCGCAATGAAACTGCTTCTGCTGCCACCATGCCAAAGGACGCTGCGGCCCCTCACAAGCCCAAAACTCCGTCTAGGCAACGATATCTTCCATCATTGACCCGTGCCAACCCTTTGACACAATGTCACAGGTGCCAGGGATTTGGTCATATGAAAGCTGATTGTAGACGCGAGTTTGTGTGCATGAAATGTGCTGGCTCCCATCCGACCTTTGCATGCAGCAAACCCAGACACACGGCTGCCTGCTGCGGCAATTGTAAGGGCCAGCACATTAGTGACTATAGAGGCTGTCCGGTCTACAAGGACATTAAGTACAAACTATATGGCTCTCAATTCTCTGCCAAGTCCCCCAATCATCGTTCAGGGTTCGCCAAGTATTCTCAACATTATTCTTCAACACATTATTCAACAGTATTCTAGACCCAAAGCTAATGCTAACCATAGACCAAAGCATCAACAGCAGCGTAGTTCACAGGGGCCCAGCAACAATAATAATAATTATTGGAACATTCTTCGGCAGAGTCACTCTAAAATGGCTGAAAGGCCAGCGTCTCACCCAAATAGCCAGCACAGGCGCCAGGATCGTCGACAGGATATCAAACCTAATCCCTTTAGGAGCGGCAACCGGGCCAATGCGAGCCGCAAATATTCAGCAAACTCCAAGCGAGCCAATCTGGCTGAGATACATCTAAGTAAATTTCAGGCAAAACTCAAGATGGAGCAAAGTTTGAAGGATACAGCCCAGACTCGCAAACAATTTGGCCGTCGGCAGCATAATGCGAGTCAGCAACAGCAGCAACAGAAACTAGATCAGCAATCTGTGGATGATCTGATCTTGCTTCATAAAAACACCCACACCAAACTGGATCACTTGGAAGGCCTATTCAATAGGCTCCTTCATACTCTTGGCAAGGTGACTGCCATGTTGGAAATCACGGATATATCTTTCAACAACAATCTCTCTGCGGCAGCCTCAGGTTCTGAGGCTCCCCTAATTCTCAGTGGCCAATCTCCTTCTGCTACCCTTGTTTCTTTGGGTTCCTAAAGGTCTGTGGGGGTGGGTTACATGCCTCGGTGGTCATACTTTGCTGCCGTATTTTGCTTGCCATGCTAATAGTATTCTTTGCCATTGATGAACCTACTCAGGTGGACCCAGCCATGCCATATGCGGTCTACTAGCCCTGCTAAGAATGACGGCCCCAATGCTGGTGCCCAAATGATCCAGCCATTGACGATCCTTGCGAGGTGGACCCAGCCATGCGCGGCCATGATAACCGCGCCCAGTTGCACCTGCCATTTTTTGAACCAACTGTAGGATGAACCAGCCACGCGCGACCCAAATGACCGTGCCCAGATGAGCCAGCCATCGTCAATCCTAGCCAGGAGGACCCAGCCACGTGCGGCCATGATAACCGTGCCCAGTTGCGTCTGCCATTTTTGGCCCAACTGTTGGATTGACCCAGCCACGCGCGGCCCAAACGACCGTGCCCAGATGAGCCAGCCATCGACAATCCAAACCTGGAGGACCCAGCCACGTGCGGCCCAAATGACCGTGCCCAGATGAGCCAGCCATCGACAATCCAAACCAGGAGGACCCAGCCATGTGCGGCCACAATGACCGTGCCCAGTTGTGCCTGCCACTTTTGGCGCATCAGAAGGATGACCCAGCCATGCGTGGCCCAAACGACCGTGCCCAGAAGAGCCAGCCATCGTCTATCCTAGCCAGGAGGACCCAGCCATGCGTGGCCGCAATAACCGTGCCCAGTTGTGCCTTCCACTTTTGGCCCACCTGTTGGATGACCCAGACACGCGTGTTCATAACGACCGTGCCCAGATGAACCAGCCATCGTCGATCCTAGCCAGGAGGACCCAGCCATGCGCGGCCATACCGACCGTGCCCAGATGCGCCAGCCATTGGTGATCCAATCCACGTTGACCCAGCCATGCGCGGCACCCATACCTGCACCAGCCACATCAGGCACATATACTTTATGCCAAGTATGAATCTGCCACACTCGGCCCACAAGCCCTTGCCGAGTTTTCCACAGCCAAGGTTTTGGCTGTCAGCTATGCACCAGCCAAAGGCGCCTTATAGTTCATGTCAATCAATGACCCAGCCATGAATCCAATATAACGTGGCCTTTGAGTCGATCTTTCATCAGCTTTCGCTGATTCAATTGCGTTTCAATGTTTACGCGCAATGTTCTTCATGCACCATAGCGTGGTCCTGCCATAATGCAATTTGTCTAACAATCTCTCTCATTACAGTACAACTTCAACCTCCGAAGAGATAAGTCGTGCCAAATCAGCGTAATCCTAGCCTCGCGAAAACAAAAACAAAATTATCAGCAAAATTTTGCACAAACAAATATTAACCACAAAAAGAAAATAAAAAACCCAACAACACCAAACACACGAAAACCTCTAATACGGGCTTAAGCCCTTCAACCAATCATGACGGACCCACCTGACATTTTCAAAATTACATCAAAATCGTACCATTCCCAATTAGGTGACCCAAAATTTATTGTAATCAAAAGAAAAGACAACGGCTCGTTCGAAAAAATTTCACCATTCATAATTAAAAAATCTGCGGACTTTGCCTGTGGAGGAGAAGTTGACGGATGCAAAAAAATAAGAGACGGAACACTATTAATAAAAACTAAAAATGAACTGCAAGCCAGAAGGCTACTTAAACTTACAACAATCGTAGAAATGGAAGTAACAATAAGCGAACATAAAACACTGAATTTTTCTAAGGGAGTTATTTATTGTAACGACCTTAGATATATTGACGAAGACACTATTCTACAAGAACTAAAACCACAAAAAGTAAGCGAAGTTAAAAAAATAATGAAACGGCAAAACCCCAACACTAACTCCGATAGCAACATCACCACCCTAGTTGAAACAGGATTGATCATCATTACATTCGACACACACAAACTCCCAGAAATATTGCGAATTGGCTACAAAACAGTGCGTGTACGAGAGTATATCCCACTTCCTCTCCGATGCAGAAAATGCCTCCGCTTTGGTCACCCAGCACCAATATGCAAAAGCTCCGAAACTTGCACTAATTGCTCAGAAACAAAACACACAAACGACGGAGAAACATGCAAAAACGAAAAAAAATGCCTAAACTGCAAAAACAACCCAGAACTTGACCATCAGCACAGCCCAATTGACCGCAAATGCCCCACCTTCATAAAAAATCAAGAATTAACAGCCATTAAAACCACACAAAAAGTTGATCACAAAACTGCCCAACGTATTTATTTCGAACGACACGGATCTCAATTGAGGAACACCTATGCCAAAGTACTTGCAAACGCCACAACTCAGAAGACAACAAACCGTGAATCACCGAATACTAATATAAATACATACACAAACACAACACAACCACAACATAAAAACTCGAACAGCACACCCACATCAGGAATCCATATCCCGCCATCAAATGCAACAGCTACCGGATTAGACATAATAACTTTACCATCAAGCCAAACTCTTCAAAACCATCACCACCATGATAACGACAAACTAGAAGACATGGATACTGACTGCATCACACATTCCAGAAAACTAACCACACCATACTCGTCACAACTCTCAGAAGACTCACTAAAAATAAAAATCTTCCATAAAGATAAGTCTAAAAATCTAACAACTAACCTTAAAGCATCTAAGACTAAGGCCAAAGCGCTAAACAAAAACAAACACGCTAACAACAGCGACAGCGAATCCATATAGAACCTTAAACTTTAAGCAAGACATAAATTTAAACCGTTAATACTACTAATAAGTTAAGTTACAAGCTTTCACTAAAATGTCATTAACAGTAATTCAATGGAACTTAAAAGGATATGTAAATAACTATAACCAACTCCTTATTCTCATCAAAAAATATTCACCGCATATAATCTCCCTCCAAGAAACCCACATACAATACACTAATAACATACCAATCCCAATAAACTACAAACTATTAACAAACATAGCAACCAACAGGTTTGGCGGTGTAGCACTTTTAGTTCACAAGTCAATTCAACACACTACCCCTAACATCACAGACGACCTAGAAACAATAACCATAAATATACAATCTAAACTAAAACTAAACATATCTTCAACATACATATCTCCTACCAAAAACATTACTATCCAGACACTTCAAAACACATTTAACACACAACAAGCACCTTCACTAATCATGGGGGATTTCAATGGATGGCATCCTTCCTGGGGCTCACCAACAACAAACACACGAGGAAAAATAACTCAAAGATTCGTTGACAATGCACACCTTATTCTACTGAACGACAAATCCCCACTCATTTTTCAACCCACAATACTTACACACACATCGACCTTACATTCTGCTCTCCAATTTTGGCCCCCCACGCTAAGTGGGAAATACTGAACGACCTCCATGGTAGCGACCATTTTCCTATCATCATCACCCTATTCCCATCAACCAATACAGAAAAATTCAACAGACCCTTCTTTAAGCTAAAAGAGGCTAACTGGGAAAAATACAACCTTCTTACCCAGCAATCAAACGCAAAATACCCAACCTCTCAAAACGTAAACAAAGAAGCGGCCCAAATTAACAGAATTCTTCTATCTAGCGCAAATCTTTCCATCCCACAAACTTCACCAAATATCCATCCATACAGGGTTCCATGGTGGAACAAAATACTCGACCAGCTACAAAAAGAAAAACAAAAAGCGTGGAATACACTCAACCGCCACATAACACTAGAAAACATCAAAGACTACAGACGTAAAAATGCAAAATTTAGATACACCTTAAAAAATAGTAAAAATGAAGCCTCTAGATCCTTCACTTCATCAATCCATCCGTCATCCCCTTCATCCAAAATATGGGCGATTATAAGACGTTTTTGCGGACTTAACCCAGTCAAGCAAATCCACGCCATAACAAACCCAGACAACAACGAAGTAACTAAAACTAATAACGAAATTGCCAATATCTTTGCTAAACATTTTTCAAATCTATCAGACGACATGAACTTCCCAGAACAATTTCGAAACAACAAATATAGAAACAACACTGTAGACTACACACCCTCCCCTTCAGCTCAAACCATAGAAAAACAGATTTCAAATGATCAAAAATAGCTCCAATACTACAAAAAACAGAATAACAGACCTATTTAACAAAATATTCGACACTCACATACCACAAGCCTTCAAAACCAGCCTTATAATTCCTATCCTGAAGCCAAACAGTGACAAAACCCAAACTACCTCTTACAGACCCATCTCCCTCAATTGTTGCCTAGCAAAAACACTAGATAAGATCATAGCCAAAAGACTTTGGTGGTTTGTAACTTACAACAATCTGCTTAATAAAAACCAATTTGGATTTAAAAAGGGCAAATCGACTTCGGACAGTCTACTTTACGTAGACTATCTCATATCGAAGTCACACCAGCACAGCTCACTAATCACTCTTGATTTTTCAAAAGCCTTTGACCGAGTAGGTGTGCATTCTATAATTGACCAACTTCAGGAATGGAAAACTGGGCCAAAAATAATAAACTACGTCCGAAATTTTATGCTTAACAGAAAAATAATAATCCGTGTCGGTCAACACAGATCCAACACACTACCCTTATCCAATGGAATCCCTCAAGGTTCCCCAATCTCCGTCATACTATTCCTTATAGCTTTTAACAAATTGTCCGATATAATATCCTTACACAAGGAAATAAAATTTAATGCTTACGCCGATGACTATTTTCTAATAATTAACTTTAATAAAAATAAAAATATTAGCTTTAACCTAGGTAACCTTTTAAATGACATAGAGAACTGGGGTTCATACTCCGGGGCATCCCTATCCCTATCAAAATGCCAACACCTCCACATTTGCAAAAAGCACAACTGCACCTGTGTCGTAACATTCAATAGCATGCCAATCCCCACAGTTAGCTCCTTAAAAATCTTAGGAATAAATATAGACAGCAAATACAAATGGAACACACACATAGATAAACTTATACCTGCACTTCACAAAAAACTAAATATAATTAAATGCCTATCCAGTCTCAAGTTTAACTGCAGTACATACACATTAATCAACGTAGTAAAAGCTACTATTGTTGCAAAAATAGAATACGGCCTATTCCTATACGGACACGCACCCAAAACAACACTAAACAAATTAAAACCGCCTCTAAACTCTGCCATTCGCCTAGCGCTCGGAGCCTTTCGTTCCACCCCAACAAATGACCTCCTACAAGAAGCCAATATCCCTCCAATAGAATTAAAACGAGATCTGCAAACAGCCAAACTAAGTAAAAACCTTATTTATTCCAAAGACACACCAATACACAAATTCGTAAAACAAAGTAAACTTAAAAGGAAATATCCACCAATTATAGACCGTATAATAAGCCTCTGTGAACAATTTCATCTACCCTTCGAACCACAAACACCAAGCAAACTCAAGCCACCCTGGGACCTACCCAACCTTATAGACACATCCATAAGATTACATAAAAAAAGTAACACACCCAAAGAAACATACCAGAAAATATACGAAGACACAAAATCAAACCTCAATTCACACAACTTTATATTCACTGACGGATCAAAAATAACCGACATTGTAACATACGCCATTACAACGGAAACAAACATCCTAAAATGTGGAATCCTGCCACCATATTCCTCTGTTCTAACAGCCGAAATCATCGCCATTCTTGAAGCTATCAAAATTATAAAAGACAAAAAAGGCAAATATGTAATCTGTTCAGATTCCCTCGCAGCAATAGACTCTATTAGAAATACAAACAATAATAATATTTATCCAAATAAAATAAGATCACTAATAACCCAGCTGGCCCCAAAAATCAAATTAATTTGGATTCCTGGCCATGCAGGCATTGCCGGAAACGAACTAGCAGATCAAGCAGCAAAGTCGACTAACAAAAGCCCACTAATCTTTACATCCAATATAAATCCTACAGATATAAAAAGACAACTTAAATCTGAATTCAAGGCAAGACAAAACCAAAACCTTATACACTGTAGCCAATGGTACCAATCTATCAATTCCAATAGCCACCACATCAGCGACCATTTTAGAACAACCCACCAAAACTGTAATAGACTCGACCAAACTAAAATTACCCGTCTACGTCTAGGACACACCAACCTGACCCACCAACACTATCTGAACCAAATTCCAACACCACCTTGCCCTTTCTGTCAAGGCAACCTCTCCTTACACCACATACTAAACACATGTCCACCTCTCTTGCAAACAAAACAAACTATCTTCCAGAACTCCAACCAGCTACATCTTCTCAATGATCTAAACCCAGAAAACATTAAAAAAATACTACATTTCCTAAAAACAACACAATTATACCACAAAATATGAATATAAATATTTAATAAGGCTAGTTCCCTAATTTAAGAAGAATAATGTTCAGAATACATACATAAATAACAGTTAAATACTAAGTTAAGACATATCATGTACATATCCCTCAACATTCAACCATCCCTTAGGCTTAAGCACTATCAACTCATATAGCCGAAGGCCACAGTAGCCAGCGCTATACCATTAAGTTAGTCTAGTTTTGTAAACTTTTCTATCTTTTATAATAATAATAATAATAATAATAATCTCTCTCATTAGAGGCTCACCTGCCTTGAAATTCTTGTAATGCCTGTAATTTCTTTGATTGACCTGAAGGCAAGATCCTGCCATCGCTTCCAACTAAGGAGGATCCAGCCATATGCGCCTTAAGCGCCCTCTGAATCATGTCATCAATGAACCATCCAAGTTTGAGCCAGACATGAATTGCCATCAAGCCTGCGCCGCGGATGTCCAGTCATGCCAAGGAAGATCCAGCCACATGCGCCTTTAAGCGCGCTCTGAATCATGTCATTATTGGCCCAGCCACGCGCGGCCCAATAGCTGTGCCCAGATGAGCCAGCCATTGACAGTCTAACCAGGAGGACCCAACCATGAGCGGCCCAAACGACCGTGCCCTGATGAGCCAGCCATCGACGATCCTAGCCAGGTGGACCCAGCCATGCGCGGCCCAAACGACCGTGCCTAGATGAGCCATCCATCGACAATCCTAGCCTGGAGGTCCCAGCCACGCGCGGCTATTATGCCCCTGCCCAGTTGAGCCAGCTATTTTTGGCTTAATAGAAGGATGACCCAGCCATGTGCGGCCCTAACGACAATGCCCAGATGAGCCATCCATCGATAATCCTAGCCAGGTGAACCCAGCCATGCGCGGCTACAATGCCCGTGCCCAGATGAGCCTGCCAACCCGGGCCAACTGAAGGATGACCCAGCCATTCCCTTATCCAATGGAATCCCTCAAGGTTCCCCAATCTCCGTCATACTATTCCTTATAGCTTTTAACAAATTGTCCGATATAATATCCTTACACAAGGAAATAAAATTTAATGCATACGCCGATGACTATTTTCTAATAATTAACTTTAATAAAAATAAAAATATTAGCTTTAACCTAGGTAACCTTTTAAATGACATAGAGAACTGGGGTTCATACTCCGGGGCATCCCTATCCCTATCAAAATGCCAACACCTCCACATTTGCAAAAAGCACAACTGCACCTGTGTCGTAACATTCAATAGCATGCCAATCCCCACAGTTAGCTCGTTAAAAATCTTAGGAATAAATATAGACAGCAAATACAAATGGAACACACACATAGATAAACTTATACCTGCACTTCACAAAAAACTAAATATAATTAAATGCCTATCCAGTCTCAAGTTTAACTGCAGTACATACACATTAATCAACGTAGTAAAAGCTACTATTGTTGCAAAAATAGAATACGGCCTATTCCTATACGGACACGCACCCAAAACAACACTAAACAAATTAAAACCGCCTCTAAACTCTGCCATTCGCCTAGCGCTCGGAGCCTTTCGTTCCACCCCAACAAATGACCTCCTACAAGAAGCCAATATCCCTCCAATAGAATTAAAACGAGATCTGCAAACAGCCAAACTAAGTAAAAACCTTATTTATTCCAAAGACACACCAATACACAAATTCGTAAAACAAAGTAAACTTAAAAGGAAATATCCACCAATTATAGACCGTATAATAAGCCTCTGTGAACAATTTCATCTACCCTTCGAACCACAAACACCAAGCAAACTCAAGCCACCCTGGGACCTACCCAACCTTATAGACACATCCATAAGATTACATAAAAAAAGTAACACACCCAAAGAAACATACCAGAAAATATACGAAGACACAAAATCAAACCTCAATTCACACAACTTTATATTCACTGACGGATCAAAAATAACCGACATTGTAACATACGCCATTACAACGGAAACAAACATCCTAAAATGTGGAATCCTGCCACCATATTCCTCTGTTCTAACAGCCGAAATCATCGCCATTCTTGAAGCTATCAAAATTATAAAAGACAAAAAAGGCAAATATGTAATCTGTTCAGATTCCCTCGCAGCAATAGACTCTATTAGAAATACAAACAATAATAATATTTATCCAAATAAAATAAGATCACTAATAACCCAGCTGGCCCCAAAAATCAAATTAATTTGGATTCCTGGCCATGCAGGCATTGCCGGAAACGAACTAGCAGATCAAGCAGCAAAGTCGACTAACAAAAGCCCACTAATCTTTACATCCAATATAAATCCTACAGATATAAAAAGACAACTTAAATCTGAATTCAAGGCAAGACAAAACCAAAACCTTATACACTGTAGCCAATGGTACCAATCTATCAATTCCAATAGCCACCACATCAGCGACCATTTTAGAACAACCCACCAAAACTGTAATAGACTCGACCAAACTAAAATTACCCGTCTACGTCTAGGACACACCAACCTGACCCACCAACACTATCTGAACCAAATTCCAACACCACCTTGCCCTTTCTGTCAAGGCAACCTCTCCTTACACCACATACTAAACACATGTCCACCTCTCTTGCAAACAAAACAAACTATCTTCCAGAACTCCAACCCGCTACATCTTCTCAATGATCTAAACCCAGAAAACATTAAAAAAATACTACATTTCCTAAAAACAACACAATTATACCACAAAATATGAATATAAATATTTAATAAGGCTAGTTCCCTAATTTAAGAAGAATAATGTTCAGAATACATACATAAATAACAGTTAAATACTAAGTTAAGACATATCATGTACATATCCCTCAACATTCAACCATCCCTTAGGCTTAAGCACTATCAACTCATATAGCCGAAGGCCACAGTAGCCAGCGCTATACCATTAAGTTAGTCTAGTTTTGTAAACTTTTCTATCTTTTATAATAATAATAATAATAATAATAATCTCTCTCATTAGAGGCTCACCTGCCTTGAAATTCTTGTAATGCCTGTAATTTCTTTGATTGACCTGAAGGCAAGATCCTGCCATCGCTTCCAACTAAGGAGGATCCAGCCATATGCGCCTTAAGCGCCCTCTGAATCATGTCATCAATGAACCATCCAAGTTTGAGCCAGACATGAATTGCCATCAAGCCTGCGCCGCGGATGTCCAGTCATGCCAAGGAAGATCCAGCCACATGCGCCTTTAAGCGCGCTCTGAATCATGTCATTATTGGCCCAGCCACGCGCGGCCCAATAGCTGTGCCCAGATGAGCCAGCCATTGACAGTCTAACCAGGAGGACCCAACCATGAGCGGCCCAAACGACCGTGCCCTGATGAGCCAGCCATCGACGATCCTAGCCAGGTGGACCCAGCCATGCGCGGCCCAAACGACCGTGCCTAGATGAGCCATCCATCGACAATCCTAGCCTGGAGGTCCCAGCCACGCGCGGCTATTAAGCCCGTGCCCAGTTGAGCCAGCTATTTTTGGCTTAATAGAAGGATGACCCAGCCATGTGCGGCCCTAACGACAATGCCCAGATGAGCCATCCATCGATAATCCTAGCCAGGTGAACCCAGCCATGCGCGGCTACAATGCCCGTGCCCAGATGAGCCTGCCAACCCGGGCCAACTGAAGGATGACCCAGCCATTCGCGGCAGATGAACCAGCCACTGTTGACCCATCTATGGAGGACCCAGCCATGCGCGGCCCCATTGACCGTGCCCAGATGAACAAGCCACTGTTGATCCATCTGTGGAGGACCCAGCCACGCGCGGCCCCATTGACCGTGCCCAGATGAGTCTGCCATTAATGGCTTGTCTGTGGAGGATCCAGCCACGCGCGGCCCCATTGACCGTGCCCTGATGAACAAGCCACTGTTGATTCATCTATGGAGGACCCAGCCACGCGCGGCCCCACTCACCGTGCCCAGATGAGTCTGCCATTAATGACTTGTCTGCGGAGGACCCAGCCACGTGCGGCCCCGTTGACCGTGCCCAGATGAGTCTGCCATTATTGACTTGTCTGCGAAGGACCCAGCCACGCGCGGCCCCATTGACCGTGCCCAGATGAGTCTACCATTAAAGACTTGTCTGCGGAGGACCCAGCCACGTGCGGCCCTTTTGACCGTGCCACTTGATCAAGCCATCGATGACCCATCTATGGAGGACCCAGCCACGCGCGGCCCCGTTGACCGTGCCCAGATGAACAAGCCACTGTTGATCCATCTGTGGAGGACCCAGCCACGCGCGGCCCCATTGACCGTGCCCAGATGAACAAGCCACTGTTGATCCATCTGTGAAGGACCCAGCCACGCGCGGCTAAGATGCCTGCGCCCCTCTCATCAGCCAGTGACTCAGACATTGATACCCTGCAAAAGATGACCCGCCCCGCCATGCTGATTGTTGGTTTTTCTTAACTTTAATGCAATTCAAAAATTTCAAATTCAAAAATTGTATCCATTATGAATCTTGTAAGTTAATTTGATCGCAGGACGATCTTTTCATTTTGTTTGTAATTTTAATTTGAATTTCTAATTTGCCATGTTAATTTTTGTTTTTCCTTTATTTTTATTTTTCCATGTTCATTTGTTTTGTTTTGCCATGTATTTTTGATTTCTCTTGTTTGCTTAATTTGCCATGTTATAATTTTGCCATTGTTAATTTTAATCCTGCCATGTACTTTTTAATTTGCCATGTTAAAATTAAAACTCTGTAATTGCTGGTCTGGCGCGGCGGCAGCGCAGCCTGCCATGACCTACCCTACGCAAAAATGTTGCCACCTAGGTAATGAGTCGTAGTGGTATTGGCTGCGCTGCCCCGCTCTCCGCTCTCCCGCCCCCGCTCTCCCGCCCACTCCAGTTTGAGCGTCGTGGGCTGCGGACGTGCCTAGCGATCGACCGGGCGGGACGCGACGAGCCAGCCAGCCTGAGAGGCTTCAGCGAGAACAGCCAGCCAACCACGATCAATAAACATAACAAACACAATTTAAAAAAAAAAAAAAAAAAGGAGCCAATTTTATTCCAGTTAAACTAAACTAAAAAAGTGAAAATGTTGATACCAGTTGAACCAAACCATGTGCCAAAGAAACTGTACTCGACCATAACCTGCCATAACGGTCCGCCAAATCGCCATTAAAAGTCTAATAAAATAGTCTGCAGCTTGCCATAAAACCATTTAAACCATCAAATTAGTGCCAAAGCCAAGAATTGTGTTAAATCTGCAAGGAATTAATAGATTTTATAATCAATTTTAAGCCGCCATTTCCATGTGCTTCTAATTGTGCACACACACGCAAGTACCCGACAACGGTTTAGTTAAGAACCCAAAGCAGTGAATCGAAAAGCCAATAATTAAATCAATATTAGCATCCAACGTTACAGCTAATTTTGTGTATAAAAACCTGCAATTTAAGTAACAATATTTTATGTTTTATTCCATGTGCTTACACCCATACACACACACACATATACATCCATATAAATTTGGCAACGGTGTACTGGCAAAAATCCAACGAGTAACGGCGCCATAGTTTATGCATCAACCCAAGTTTTTAGAGCAGTGGTGAGTTCCCGATAGCCCAATTTGAGTCTACACAACTTTTGAGAGATCCGAGTGGAGAGATGGAGAACAAGAGAGACATGGCAGATGGTGAGCGTGAATTCAGGAGCCAGGGGAAATGTGGTGAGTTTAACTTTATGGAAGTGCTATCCATTAGTAGCACCTCCAATTCCAACTCCCATGACAAAGAGAATAGAATCACACACACTCATACTCATACTAATGATCATGCTCACGCCAATTCACATACTCATACTCACTCTCATGAACACCACGTTAAAAGTTATGCTCTTAATAATAAATCGATGCAAGCCAAAACTCTTATACCAACATCTTATAATGGGTCAGGGTTCTCTTTAAACAAGGGCAGATACATGCCTACTAGCACCAACCCATTTGACACTGCTTTACCCACTGTAAGAGAAGCTACCATTAGTACGCAGTTGCCAGCCACGACCGCCTCTCCCATGTTGCCCAGTCTTGCCGTGTCCACTGATAATAACAGCAAGCGTAATCTGTCAGCATCCTCCTCCACTATTACGAGTGCATCCAAGAGAGCTAACCCAAACTGTTCCCCTGGCAAGGTACAGTCTGTGGATGTAGTCAATAATTTCCTGGCTAACCTGAAATCGTTCAAAGATGCCTGTGTGAGCCTTAGGGAGAACAACTATGTTGCCACTTTTAGTGCCCCGGGAGGTAAGTGCAAGGTGCCCTCTGCCCCCAATTCTCAGTCGTCTCCGATGGCCACGATGCAATACAATGGTTCTAGCCCAGAGGTGTCAGCCACCCACCAGGAGTCTGCTCTTGCGGTTGTTCATTCCTCGCCAAAAGTGCTGGCCAAAACTCCGCAGCGCAATGTTGTGTTCACCAGTGATATGTTCCCTTCTCTCCCTGTCCTGGCAAAGACGCCAGTGTTCAAGAGTAAATTTGCTCAGGCCTTGTATAGGGATGGTTTACAAAAGCGCAATGAAACTGCTTCTGCTGCCACCAAGCCAAAGGACGCTGCAATAGATGCCATTCAGTCCTTGCCCTTGACTCCGGTAACGACGCCGGCCACTCACAAGCCCAAAACTCCGTCTAAGCAACGATATCTTCCATCATTGACCCGTGCCAACCCTTTGACACAATGTCACAGGTGCCAGGGATTTGGTCATATGAAAGCTGATTGTAGACGCGAGTTTGTGTGCATGAAATGTGCTGGCTCCCATCCGACCTTTGCATGCAGCAAACCCAGACCCACGGCTGCCTGCTGCGGCAATTGTAAGGGTCAGCACATTAGTGCATATAGAGGCTGTCCGGTCTACAAGGACATTAAGTACAAACTATATGGCTCTCAATTCTCTGCCAAGTCCCCCAATCATCGCTTAGGGTTCGCCAAGTATTCTCAACATTCTAGACCCAAAACTAATGCTAACCACAGACCAAAGCATCAACAACAGCGTAGTTCACAGGGGCCCAGCAACAATAATAACAATTATTGGAACATTCTTCGGCAGAGTCACTCTAAAATGGCTGGAAGCCCTGCATCTCACCCAAATAGCCAGCACAGGAGCCAGGATCGTCGTCAGGATTTCAAACCCAATCCCTTTAGGAGTGGCAACCGGGCCAATGCGAGCCGCAAAAACGCAGCAAAGTCCAAGCGAGCCAATCTGGCTGAGAAACATCTAAGTAAATTTCAGGCAAAACTCAAGATGGAGCAAAGTTTGAAGGATACAGCCCAGACTCGTAAACAATTTGGCCGTCGGCAGCATAATGCGAGTCAGCAACAGCAGCAACAGAAACTAGATCAGCAATCTGTGGATGATCTGATCTTGCTTCATAAAAACACCCACACCAAACTGGATCACTTGGAAGGCTTATTCAATAGGCTCCTTCATACTCTTGGCAAGGTGACTGCCATGTTGGAAATCACGGATATATCTTTCAACAACAATCTCTCTGCGGCAGCCTCAGGTTCTGTCATGTCCGCAGAGATGCAGTCCTTGCTGGGGCATGATTCATTTATTGATGCCATTGCTGCCAATGAATCTATCTACGTTTAGATTCATTCTTGTACCCACTCCCCTAATTCTCAGTGGTCAATCTCCTTCTGCTACCCTTGTTTCTTTGGGTTCCTGAAGGTCTTTGCTGCCGTATTTTGCTTGCCATGCTAATAGTATTCTTTGCCATTGATGAACCTACTCAGGTGGACCCAGCCATGCCATGTGCGGTCTACTAGCCCTGCTGAGAATGACAAAGCCATGTGCGGCCCCAATGCTCGTGCCCAGATGATCCAGCCATTGATGATCCTTGCTAGGTGGACCCAGCCATGCGCGGCCATGATAACTGCGCCCAGTTGCACCTGCCATTTTTGAACCCAGATCGTGCCCAGATGATCCAGCCATTGACGATCCTTGCTAGGTGGACCCAGCCATGCGCGGCCATGATAACCGCGCCCAGTTGCACCTGACATTTTTGAACCAACTGTAGGATGAACCAGCCACGCGCGGCCCAAATGACCGTGCCCAGATGAGCCAGCCATCGTCAATCCTAGCCAAGAGGACCCAGCCATGCGCGGCCATTATAACCGTGCCCAGTTGTGCCTGCCATTTTTGGCCAAAGTGTTGGATTGACCCTGCCACGCGCGGCCCAAACGACCGTGCCCAGATGAGCCAGCAATCAACGATCCAAACCTGGAGGACCCAGCCACGTGCGGCCCAAATGACCGTGCCCAGATGAGCCAGCCATCGACAATCCAAACCAGGAGGACCCAGCCATGTGCGGCCACAATGACCGTGCCCAGTTGTGCCTGCCACTTTTGGCGCATCAGAAGGATGACCCAGCCATGCGTGGCCCAAACGACCGAGCCCAGATGAGCCTGCCATCGATAAGCTTAGCCAGGAGGACCCAGCCATGTGCGGCTACAATGCCCGTGCCCAGATGAGCCTGCCATTTTTGGCGTATCAGAAGGATGACCCAGCCTCGCGCGGCTCAAACGACCGTGCCCAGAAGAGCCAGCCATCGTCAATCCTAGCCAGGAGGACCCAGCCATGCGTGGCCGCAATAACCGTGCCCAGTTGTGCCTTCCACTTTTGGCCCACCTATTGGATGACCCAGACACGCGTGTTCATAACGACCGTGCCCAGATGAACCAGCCATCGTCGATCCTAGCCAGGAGGACCCAGCCATGCGCGGCCATACCGACCGTGCCCAGATGCGCCAGCCATTGGTGATCCAGTCCACGTTGACCCAGCCATGCGCGGCACCTATACCTGCACCAGCCACATCAGGCACATATACCTAATGCCAAGTATGAATCTGCCACACTCGGCCCACAAGCCCTTGCCGAGTTTTCCCCAGCCAAGGTTTTGGCTGTCAGCTATGCACCAGCCAAAGGCGCCTTATAGTTCGTGTCGATCAATGACCCAGCCATGAATCCAATATAACGTGGCCTTTGAGTCGATCTTTAATCAGCTTTCGCTGATCCAATTGCGTTTCAATGTTTACGCGCAATGTTCCTCATGCACCATAGCGTGGTCCTGTCATAATGCAATTTGTCTAACAATCTCTCTCATTACAGGCTCACCTGCCTTGAAATTCTTGTAATGCCTGTTATTTCTTTGACTGACCTGAAGGCAAGATCCTGCCATCGCTTCCAACTAAGGAGAATCCAGCCACATGCGTCTTTAAGCGCGCTCTGAATCATGTCAGCAATGAACCAGCCAAGTTTGAGCCAGACACGAATTGCCATCAAGCCCGCGTCGCGGATGTCCAGTTATGCCAAGGAGGATCCAGCCACATGCGCCTTTAAGCGCGCTCTGAATCATGCCATTAATGGCCCAGCTATGAGCGTGCCAATGGCCGTGCCCAGATGAGCCAGCCGTCGTCAGTCTAATCTGGGAATTCAACCATAAGCGGCCATAACGACCGTGCCAAGTTGGGCCTGCCATTTCTGGCCCAAAAGATGGATAACCCAGCCACACGAGGCCCAATGACCGTGCCCAGACGAGCCAGTCATCGAAAATCCCAGTCATGCGCGGTATTAATGACCGTGCCCAGATGAGCCTGCCAAGCTTGGCCTACTAAAGGATGACCCAGCCATGTGCGGCCCAAACGACAATGCCCTGATGAGCCATCCATTGATAATCCTAGCCAGGTGAACCCAGCCATGCGCGGCTACAATGCCCGTGCCCAGATGAGCCTGCCAACCCTGGCCAACTGAAGGATGACCCAGCCATTCGCGGCAACAATGACCGTGCCCAGATGAACCAGCCACTGTTGACCCATATATGGAGGACCCAGCCATGTGCGGCCCCATTGACCGTGCCCAGATGAACAAGCCACTGTTGATCCATCTGTGAAGGACCCAGACACGCGCGGCTCTAATGACCGTGCCCACTTGATCAAGCCACCGATGACCCATCTATGGTGGACCCAGCCACGCGCGGCCTTATTGACCGTGCCCAGATGAGTCTGCCATAAATGACTTGTCTGCGGTGGACCCAGCCACGCGCGGCCCCATTGACCGTGCCCAGATGAACAAGCCACTGTTGATCCATCTGTGAAGGACCCAGCCACGCGCGGCTCTAATGACCGTGCCCACTTGATCAAGCCACCGATGACCCATCTATGGTGGACCCAGCCACGCGCGGCCTTATTGACCGTGCCCAGATGAGTCTGCCATTAATGACTTGTCTGCGGTGGACCCAGCCACGCGCGGCCCCATTGACCGTGCCCAGATGAACAAGCCACTGTTGATCCATCTGCGAAGGACCCAGCCACGCGCGGCCATTATGACCGTGCCCACTTGATCAAGCCATCGTTGACCCATCTGCAAAGGACCCAGCCATGCGCGGCCCCATTGACTGTGCCCAGATGAGTCTACCATTATTGACTTGTCTGCGATGGAGCCAGCCACGCGCGGCCCCATTGACCGTGCCCAGATGAGTCTGCCATTAATGACTTGTCTGCGGTGGACCCAGCCACGCGCGGCCCCATTGACCGTGCCCAGATGAGCCAGCCATAGACAATCCTAGCCAGGAGGACCCAGCCATGCGCGGCCACAATAACCGTGCCCAGTTGCGTCTGCCTTTTTTTTTTTTTGGCCCAACTGTTGGATGACCCAGCCACGCGCGGCCCCATTGACCGTGCCCAGATGAACAAGCCACTGTTGATCCATCTGTGAAGGACCCAGCCACGCGCGGCCCCATTGACCGTGCCCAGATGAACAGGCCGCTGTTCATCCATCTGTGGAGGACCCAGCCACGCGCGGCCCTAATGACCGTGCCCTGATGAGCCTTCCATTCTGTTTACGGCCCATCTGTGGATGACCCAGCCATGCGCGGCCCCAATGACTGTGCCCAGATGAGCCTTCCATTCTGTTTATGGCCATCTGTGGATGACCCAGCCACGCGCGGCCCAATGACCGTGCCCTGAGGAACCAGCCATCGACGACCCTGCCATCATTGATCCCAGCCATCGTTTACCCCCAGCCATTGAAGACTCCCCGCCATCGAACCAGCCAAGGAAAATTTGTCCCGCCATGTTTTCTGTTGTTTGATTTAATTTTAATTTTAATTCAAATTTATCGATCGCAGGACGATCCATTCATTTTGTCTTAATTTTAATTTTTGCCATGTTTTCTAAAAATTCTTGTTTTGCTATGTTTAAATTAATTTTTGCCATGTTTAAATTAATTTTTGCCAATTTTGTTGCTTACATGAAATTTTGCCATGATTTTTGAATTTTTGCCCATCTTAATTTTAATTTTAATTTTTGCCATGTTTTCTAAAATTAATTTTAATTTTTTGCCATGTAATCAATATTGTAATGTAATTGCTGGTCTGGCGCGGTGGCAGCGCAGTCTGCCATGACCTACCCTACGCAAAAATGTTGCCACCTACGTAATGAGTCGTAGTGGTATTGGCTGCGCTGCCCCGCTCTCCGCTCTCCCGCCCCCGCTCTCCCGCCCACTCCAGTTTGAGCGTCGTGGGCTTCGGACGTGCCTAGCGATCGACCGGGCGGGACGCGACGAGCCAGCCAGCCTGAGAGGCTTCAGCGAGAACAGCCAAACAACCACGATCAATAAACATAACAAATACAATTTAAAAAAAAAAAAGGAGCCAATTTTATTCCATTTAAACCAAACTAAAAAAGTGAAAATTTTGATACCAGTTGAACCAAACCATGTGCCAAAGAAACTGTACTCGACCATAACCTGCCATAACGGTCCGCCAAATCGCCATTAAAAGTCTAATAAAATAGTCTGCAGCTCGCCCTAAAACCTTTTAAACCATCAAATTAGTGCCAAAGCCAAGAATTGTGTTAAAACTGCAAGGAATTAATAGATTTTATCATCAATTTTAAGCCGCCATTTCCATGTGCTTCTAATTGTGCACACACACACAAGTACCCGACAAAGGTTTAGTTAAGAACCCAAAGCAGTGAATATAAAGACCAATAATTAAAACAAAATAGCATCCAACGTTACAGCTAATTTTTTGTATAAAAACCTGCAATTTTAAATAACAATATTTTATGTTTTATTCCATGTGCTTACACCCATACACACACACACATATACATCCATATTAATTTTATATTATACATTAATATTAATTTTGGAAACGGTGTGCTGACAAAAATCCAACGAGTAACGGCGCCATAGTTTATGCATCAACCCAAGTTTTTAGAGCAGTGGTGAGTTCCCGATAGCCCAATTTGAGTCTACACAACTTTTGAGAGATCCGAGTGGAGAGATGGAGAACAAGAGAGACATGGCAGATGGTGAGCGTGAATTCAGGAGCCAGGGGAAATGTGGTGAGTTTAACTTTATGGAAGTGCTATCCATTAGTAGCACCTCCAATTCCAACTCCCATGACAAAGAGAATAGAATCACACACACTCATACTCATACTAATGATCATGCTCACGCCAATTCACATACTCATACTCACTCTCATGAACACCACGTTAAAAGTTATGCTCTTAATAATAAATCGATGCAAGCCAAAACTCTTATACCAACATCTTATAATGGGTCAGGGTTCTCTTTAAACAAGGGCAGATACATGCCTACTAGCACCAACCCATTTGACACTGCTTTACCCACTGTAAGAGAAGCTACCATTAGTACGCAGTTGGCAGCCACGACCGCCTCTCCCATGTTGCCCAGTCTTGCCGTGTCCACTGATAATAACAGCAAGCGTAATCTGTCAGCATCCTCCTCCACTATTACGAGTGCATCCAAGAGAGCTAACCCAAACTGTTCCCCTGGCAAGGTACAGTCTGTGGAGGTAGTCAATAATTTCCTGGCCAACCTGAAGTCGTTCAAAGATGCCTGTGTGAGCCTTAGGGAGAACAACTATGTTGCCACTTTTAGTGCGCCGGGTGGTAAGAGCAAGGTGCCCTCTGCCCCCAATTCTCAGTCGTCTCCAATGGCCTCGTTGCAATACAATGGTTCTAGCCCAGAGGTGTCGGCTACTCACCTGGAGTCTGCTCTTGCGGTGGTCCACTCCTCGCCAAAAGATCTGGCCAAAACTCCGCAGCGCAATGTTGTGTTCACCAGTGATATGTTCCCTTCTCTCCCTGCCCTGGCAAAGACGCTCAGGCCTTGTATAGGGATGGTTTACAAAAGCGCAATGAAACTGCTTCTGCTGCCACCAAGCCAAAGGACGCTGCAATAGATGCCATTCAATCCTTGCCCTTGACTCCGGTAACGACGCCGGCCACTCACAAGCCCAAAACTCCGTCTAAGCAACGATATCTTCCGTCATTGACCCGTGCCAACCCTTTGACACAATGTCACAGGTGCCAGGGATTTGGTCATACGAAAGCTGATTGTAGACGCGAGTTTGTGTGCATGAAATGTGCTGGCTCCCATCCGACCTTTGCATGCAGCAAACCCAGACACACGGCTGCCTGCTGCGGCAATTGCGGCTGTCCGGTCTACAAGGAAATTAAGTACAAACTATATGGCTCTCAATTCTCTGCCAAGTCCCCTGTAATATGCTCATATATGCACTATTAATATCATATGTATATATATCGACCACCCACTGTACCAAGAGTACTTAAAGGGTACACACTGTAACACTTTGTCGCAGTGTTTATGTTATCCAAGGTCTCGGTCATAAACCTAAGTGCACCGAAATATGAATCGCCCGCTGTGCCTTTGCTGCACGCCGAAAATCAGAAACTCCCTTGAGCTCGGAGCGGCAACAACAGTTGCTCCGACTAAATAAAGAACCTTTTACAAACTTACAATCAAGAGCCTTCAATTATTGGGAATCGATTACACGGCGATCCTGCCAGGAGGATCGTAGTACATGGCGACCGTGACAATTTCCTGCAAGGACATCGAGGGATTCGAAGGACACACCTAAAAGGATATAACCAAGGAGAAAAAAAATTCGAAATTTGCTGAAAAACAAGAAAATTGTTTTTTGGAATTTATGACAAAAATTAATCCGAGTGAGTAGAGTGCAGTGATGGGTAATCGCGGAGATGTACAAAACAAAGTATAAAGAGTATATACTCTTATACAAATAAATCCCCTCCAGCGTTGTCAACAAGGCAAAAGTTACGAGCTGAACTTGACTTTCCAAAAACAAAATTACAAAAAAAAAAAACCACAACGATCTGACACTCACTCATTCCCCATGCCAACAACCTATCAGCAACGAATAATTAAACTTATAAATAAATAAATAATAAATAAACAACTTCCGAGATGACCGGATAACTGCAAAGAAATGACAGAGGACCCCTGGAATCACCCTTCTGCGAGCAAACCTGTGCCAGCACCGGTGCCCCAACATCTCAATAAAGAAGAAACGCCTGTGCAGCCAGCACCGGCCCCGTTTAGCGCTCCAAGCTAAGCCCGGAAAAGTGAACCAACAGCGCTGCCAAGAGCGCAAAATTTTTTTTCCCATGCACTGCGTTGCATATTTTTTTTTATTGCACTGCGATGCATATTTTTTTTTATATATATATAAAAATCCTTTGTAAAATTGAGCGACATTAAAGTTGCCCGATTAGCGTGTGGCCTGAAAACCATACAAATATTAGGCAGGTTATTATGTAAAAAAAAAAATATATACAATGAAAAATAGGCAGGTTTCAAGTTACAAAAGTTACAAATAAAAAAAAAAAAAAAAAAAGCAATATACACATAGCCAAATAAGGCAAATCTTTAAATGAGCCAAACTGAATGGCAAATAAATCATAAATTAAATCACACTATTAACACAAAAAATTATATACCAATTCTAAAGAAAATACCCAAAATGGGTTTAGTAGACGTAAAACAGGTGGACTCCACCGCTAATGTAATAAACAAAGTTGAATCCAAAACCATTGATCTAGAACTAACGAACATCTTATTATTTATTGTTGTATTAATTATGAGCGCATATATCTTGTATAAGGCTTATATATTTCACAACAAATGTATATCTAAAAGAGCCATAAACAGAAGCCAGGCTAATGATCTGGACAAAATATAAAAATTAAAAAAAAAACAAAAAAAAAAAAACAGGAAGCGCCTACAATAATTAATAATAATGCCTACAATAATTATTAAAAAGATGTTCCGTTAATAAATAAAACACCTATAATATGTATATCCACATGGAGATATATTATTTTTAGTATGCTATATTAAAGTACAGAATATATTTTTATAAAGAATGAAGTATAATCTATTTTTATGTCTAATAAAATAGAAATGAAACAGAAATAAATGAATATATCAAGAAAATATCCCGATAATATTATATCCGTAGTTTATTAGATAATGGAATGGAAGGAAAATTATGAAAGATTGCATGGTATAAAAATTGATTTTGACAAATCTTATAAGTCATTATCAAGGCCTAGGCCAGCACAGATAAACACTGTGAATAAGCATGCAGAAATATTAGTAAACCGCTTCAATACAGCGCGTACACTGATACATGACCAAAGAGACAGGCTAGACAAAGCCCATTGGTCTCAGGTGTCAAAATATCTGAATAAATTAAGAGACTATCTCATATTTATAAAGCAAAGGTACGACCTAACAATAGACTCTGGTGAAGAGTCAGAATATTCAGATTTATCATCACAGGTAAAAGCTGAAACTGATGACCCTATCTCCACGGAACCCGAAATTGAGGAAAAAGATATAAACAATCTTACAATTCCGGCAGTCCTTATTCAATCTGAATTATCAGACCAGGACTACACAGACTCAGATTTAGACAACAGCATTTTGGAAGTAAAACCTACCACAATGACTGACGAAACAATTGCTCAAAGGGCATACATTAGGGAAATATCGAGTGCCATCCCAGAATTTAACGGGCAAAGGTTACACCTGCAAAGATTCATAACAGCTTTGAGGTTAGTCAACCTAACGAAAGGCACATTCGAAGCTTTGGCTGTAGAAGTTATTAAATCCAAAATAGTTGGATCCACTTTGTACAGAGTCCAAAACGAAACGACTATAGAAGCAATAATTAAAAAACTGCAAGATACTATAGTCGGAGAAACATCTGACGTGGTTAAAGCCAAAATGGCCAAAACCGGCCAGAAAGGAAAAACGGCAGAAAAGTTTACAACAGAGATAGACAACCTACGGAAGCTTCTAGAAGCTTCGTATATTGACGAAGGTCTATCGGCCGAGCATGCTGACAAATTCAGCACCAAAGAAGCCATCTCCACAATGGTTAAAAATTGTGAGCATGGCCGACTTAAAACAATATTGGAAGCAAGTAATTTCACAACAATGAATGAAGCCGTCACGAAGTACATACAATGCAGTACTGAAATGACAGGCAATGCAAATTCCATACTATACGCCTATCGAGGAAACTATCGCGGTAACAATTACAAAAACAATTATCGCGGTAGAGGTAATAATCGAGGTAGATATAACAATAACGGGTATATCCAAAATAATGGTTACTACGGAAACAATAACTATAATAACAATAACTACATGAACAACAACAACCGTGGTGGAAACAATCGCGGCGGACACGGCCGTGGTGGAAACCATAATAATAATGGCAATAATAGCCACAACCATAGCAATAACAACCATAACAATAACGTCAGGGTAGTCCATACAGATTCGGGAAACTCCCAGACGCCTTTAGGTACACAACAGTAAGAAACACCAAAGTTCACACTATAAATCTCAGCCAAAGTACATTTGTTAGTTTCACAAACGTAGCAACAGGAAAAGAATTAGTTTTTCTACTAGACACAGGTGCAGAAATTTCCATATTAAAGGAAAATTCTGATGCTTTTCAAAACATCAAAAGTAATCAAATAATAAACATACAGGGTATAAGTCAAGAAGTTACCAAATCAAAAGGTTTAACTTCTATTGAAATTCAAACTTCAAAATACATAATTCCACATGATTTCCATATCGTTAATTTTCAGTTCGCTATTCCATGCGATGGAATGCTAGGAATCGATTTTATTAAAAGATACAACTGTCAATTAGACTTCAAGCCGTCTGAAGACTGGCTTATAATAAGACCAAATAACCTCCAATATCCTATTTATGTTCCAATAACATATAGCTCTGGCAATAACTCTCTAATTCTGCCAGCAAGATCCCAAGTCGTCCGAAAAATTGAAATGAATTCAGAAAATGACAGTGTATTAATTCCGAATCAAGAAGTTCATCATGGTATCTATATAGCAAATACCATAGCAACAACCCAGAATGCATATATAAGACTATTAAATACCACAGATAAGGATCAAGTAGTTTATATTAAAAATATTCTGCATGAACCACTTTCAAACTACGAAGTAGTACAAACTGACTTAGAAACCCGAGAAAAAATTGTATTATCCCAACTTTCCAAAAACTTCCCTCCTCAATTCAACAAACAACTCACAAAATTATGCACCCAGTATAGTGATGTGTTCGGACTAGAAACCGAATCAATCACTACCAATAATTTCTATAAACAAAAACTGAGATTAACTGATGATGAACCCGTATATATAAAAAATTATAGAAATCCTCATAGTCAACAAGACGAAATTCAAAAACAAGTCGAAAAGCTCATTAATGATAAAATAGTAGAACCCTCTGTATCACCTTATAATAGCCCACTTCTGCTAGTACCAAAAAAGTCACTCCCAAATTCAGGAAATAAAAAATGGCGATTAGTAATTGACTATCGTCAAATTAATAAAAAACTCTTGTCTGATAAATTTCCGCTCCCTAGAATCGACGATATTTTAGATCAACTAGGTAGAGCAAAGTATTTCTCATGTCTCGACTTAATGTCCGGTTTTCACCAAATTGAACTCGAAAAAAATTCACGAGATATAACATCCTTTTCAACGAACAATGGTTCGTATCGTTTCACACGATTACCATTCGGTTTAAAAATAGCGCCAAACTCCTTTCAAAGAATGATGACTATAGCTTTCTCTGGATTGGAGCCTTCCCAAGCATTTCTTTACATGGATGACTTAATAGTCATAGGTTGCTCCGAAAACCACATGCTCAAGAACCTAACTGATGTTTTTGAGAAATGTAGGAAACACAACCTAAAGTTACATCCCGAAAAATGTTCATTTTTCATGCATGAAGTCACCTTCCTAGGACATAAATGCACAAATAAAGGAATCTTGCCCGACGACAAAAAATACGACGTTATTCAAAATTACCCAGTCCCACATGATGTGGACAGCGCTAGAAGATTCGTTGCATTTTGCAATTATTACAGACGTTTCATAAAGAATTTTGCAGAATACTCCCGTCACATAACAAGATTATGTAGGAAAAATGTAAAATTCGAATGGACAACAGAATGTCAAAACGCTTTCGAACATTTAAAATCAGCATTAATAAACCCAACTCTGTTGCAATACCCAGATTTTAGCAAAGAATTTTGCATAATCACAGATGCTAGCAAATACGCTTGTGGAGCAGTCCTAACTCAAAACAAAAATGGACTTCAGCTTCCGGTTGCATACGCATCAAGATCCTTTACGAAAGGTGAAAGCAACAAGAGCACTACAGAACAAGAACTAGCAGCTATTCATTGGGCAATAATACACTTCAGACCATATATATATGGTAGACATTTCACTGTCAAAACAGACCACAGAGCACTTATTTACTTATTTTCAATGGTAAATCCCAGTTCCAAACTAACAAGAATGAGACTTGAATTAGAGGAATATAATTTTACGGTAGAGTACCTAAAGGGCAAAGATAATTATGTAGCCGATGCGCTCTCCAGAATAACAATCACAGACTTAAAAAACATACAATTAAATATTCTGAAAGTCACTACCAGAAACCAAAGTAGACAAAAATCCTGCGCAGGAAAAGAAAAAATAGAATTGCATAAGCAATCCATAGAAAAAGCTTCAAAGCCCAACGTATATGAAGTCATTCATAATGATGAAGTACGTAAAGTAGTCCCTTGCATGTAAATGACAATATGTGTTTATTTAAGCACGGAAGGAAAATTACAGCAAGATATAATGTTAGCGATTTGTATACTAATGGAACCCTTGACTTAGGTCAATTCTTTCAAAGGCTTGAAAAGCAAGCCGGTATGCACAAAATCAGCCAACTTAAAGTGGCACCGTGGGAAAATATCTTTGAACATGTTTCAATTGATAATTTTAAAAATATGGGCAATTATATATTGAAATCATTAAGAGTAGCGCTACTCAACCCGGTGACCGTAATAAAAAATAATAAAGAAAAAGAAGCTATATTGTCTACATTTCACGATGATCCAATACAAGGTGGTCATACAGGCATTACAAAAACCTTGGCCAAGGTCCAGAGGCACTATTACTGGAAAAATATGTCCAAAGACATAAAAGAGTACATAAAGAAATGTCCTAAATGCCAAAAGTCTAAAACGACTAAACACACTAAGACCCCATTAACCATAACCGAAACTCCGCAAAGAGCTTTCGATAGAGTAATTGTGGATACGATTGGTCCACTACCCAAATCTGATAATGGAAACGAATACGCAGTAACACTCATCTGCGATTTAACTAAATACTTAGTAGCAATACCAATACCAGATAAAAGTGCAAATACAGTAGCAAAAGCTATATTTGAAAATTTTATTCTAAAGTACGGTCCAATGAAGACGTTCATTACGGACATGGGAACGGAATATAAAAATTCAATTATTGGGAATTTATGTAAAAATCTAAATATTGAAAACATAACTTCTACTGCACATCATCACCAAACTGTAGGTACCGTGGAGCGAAGCCACAGAACACTCAATGAGTATATTCGTTCATACATCTCAGTCGACAAAACGGATTGGGACGTATGGCTACAATACTTCGCCTATTGTTTCAATACAACACCCTCTATGGCACATGACTATTGTCCATATGAATTAGTTTTTGGTAAAACGTCAAATCTATCAAAACATTTTAATAGCGTAGATATAATAGAACCCCTTTACAATATAGAAGATTACGCTAAGGAATCAAAATTTAGATTAGAGCAGGCATTTAAGAGAGCTAGACTAATGCTAGAAGCTCATAAGCAAAAACAAAAAATCATTTATGACAAAACTAGTTTGGATTTTGATTTAAAAACAGGAGATCAGGTTTTATTGAAAAATGAAACGGGACATAAACTAGATTTTAAATATACAGGTCCTTATAAGGTAGAACAAATAGGAGATAGAGATAATATAACTATATTAGACAATAAAAATAAAAAACAAATAGTACATAAAGATAGATTAAAACTTTTTATTTCATAATCAATCAACATTTCATAAATATATCACGTATGGCCATACATAAAAAAAAAAGAGAAAAATAATCATACCAAATATAAAAATACAAAAAAAATCTTATTGTTAACATCATTTATTAAATTTTGTACAATCTATGTTAGAAAATAACTTCATTATATTACGTTATTTTTCAAAAGGAGGGAGATGTAATATGCTCATATATGCACTATTAATATCATATGTATATATATCGACCACCCACTGTACCAAGAGTACTTAAAGGGTACACACTGTAACACTTTGTCGCAGTGTTTATGTTATCCAAGGTCTCGGTCATAAACCTAAGTGCACCGAAATATGAATAGCCCGCTGTGCCTTTGCTGCACGCCGAAAAGTGCATATGTCCGCATATACGTAACACGAGTGGACCTTATGCATGTTCACATACCTCCGCCTAAGCGAACATAAAATTAATATATATTCATATATAAATATTTAAGAATACATAACCGTCCCTCCGCTGCTGCTTTGGGCAGCGCAGCTACGGGATTTAGACCTCCTTTAATTCATAAGTAAATTTGTAAAATCAGAAACTCCCTTGAGCTCGGAGCGGCAACAACAGTTGCTCCGACTAAATAAAGAACCTTTTACAAACTTACAATCAAGAGCCTTCAATTATTGGGAATCGATTACACGGCGATCCTGCCAGGAGGATCGTAGTACACCCCCAATCATCGTTCAGGGTTCGCCAAGTATTTTCAACATTCTAGACCCAAAGCTAATGCTAACCATAGACCAAAGCATCAACAGCAGCGTAGTTCACAGGGGCCCAGCAACAATAATAATAATTATTGGAACATTCTTCGGCAGAGTCACTCTAAAATGGCTGAAAGGCCAGCGTCTCACCCAAATAGCCAGCACAGGCGCCAGGATCGTCGACAGGATATCAAACCTAATCCCTTTAGGAGCGGCAACCGGGCCAATGCGAGCCGCAAATATTCAGCAAACTCCAAGCGAGCCAATCTGGCTGAGAAACATCTAAGTAAATTTCAGGCAAAACTCAAGATGGAGCAAAGTTTGAAGGATACAGCCCAGACTCGCAAACAATTTGGCCGTCGGCAGCATAGTGCGAGTCAGCATCAGCAGCAACAGAAACTAGATCAGCAATCTGTGGATGATCTGATCTTGCTTCATAAAAACACCCACACCAAACTGGATCACTTGGAAGGCCTATTCAATAGGCTCCTTCATACTCTTGGCAAGGTGACTGCCATGTTGGAAATCACGGATATATCTTTCAACAACAATCTCTCTGCGGCAGCCTCAGGTTCTGTCATGTCTGCAGAGATGCAGTCCTTGCTGGGGCATGATTCATTTATTGATGCCATTGCTGCCAATGAATCTATCTACGTTTAGATTCATTCTTGTACCCACTCCCCTAATTCTCAGTGGTTAATCTCCTTCTGCTACCCTTGTTTCTTTGGGTTCCTGAAGGTCTGTGGGGGTGGGTTACATGCCTCGGTGGTCATACTTTGCTGCCGTATTTTGTTTGCCATGCTAATAGTATTCTTTGCCATTGATGAACCTACTCAGGTGGACCCAGCCATGCCATATGCGGTCTACTAGCCCTGCTGAGAATGACGGCCCCAATGCTCGTGCCCAAATGACCCAGCCATGCGCGGCCATGATAACCGCGCCCAGTTGCACCTGCCATTTTTTGAACCAACTGTAGGATGACCCAGCCATGCGTGGCCCAAACGACCGTGCCCAGAAGAGCCAGCCATCGTCAATCCTAGCCAGGAGGACCCAGCCATGCGTGGCCGCAATAACCGTGCCCAGTTGTGCCTTCCACTTTTGGACCACCTGTTGGATGACCCAGACACGCGTGGTCATAACGACCGTGCCCAGATGAACCAGCCATCGTCGATCCTAGCCAGGAGGACCCAGCCATGCGCGGCCATACCGACCGTGCCCAGATGCGCCAGCCATTGGTGATCCAGTCCACGTTGACCCAGCCATGCGCGGCACCCATACCTGCACCAGCCACATCAGGCACATATTCCTAATGCCAAGTATGAATCTCCCACACTCGGCCCACAAGCCCTTGCCGAGTTTTCCCCAGCCAAGGTTTTGGCTGTCAGCTATGCACCAGCCAAAGGCGCCTTATAGTTCGTGTCGATCAATGACCCAGCCATGAATCCAATATAACGTGGCCTTTGAGTCGATCTTTGATCAGCTTTCGCTGATCCAATTGCGTTTCAATGTTTACGCGCAATGTTCTTCATGCACCATAGCGTGGTCCTGTCATAATGCAATTTGTCTAACAATCTCTCTCATTACAGGCTCACCTGCCTTGAAATTCTTGTAATGCCTGTAATTTCTTTGACTGACCTGAAGGCAAGATCCTGCCATCGCTTCCAACTAAGGAGAATCCAGCCACATGCGTCTTTAAGCGCCCTCTGAATCATGTCATCAATGAACCAGCCAAGTTTGAGCCAGACACGAATTGTCATCAAGCCCGCGCCGCGGATGTCCTGTTATGCCATGGAGGATCCAGCCACATGCGCCTTAAAGCGCGCTCTGAATCATTTCATTAATGGCCCAGCCATGCGCGGCCCAATAGCCGTGCCCAGATGTGCCAGCCATTGACAGTCTAACCAGGAGGACCCAACCATGAGCGGCCCAAACGACCGTGCCCAGATGAGCCAGCCATCGACGACCCCCAGGTGGACCCAGCCATGCGCGGCCCTAACGACAATGCCCAGATGAGCCATCCATCGATAATCCTAGCCAGGTGAACCCAGCCATGCGCGGCTACAATGCCCGTGCCCAGATGAGCCTGCCAACCCGGGCCAACTGAAGGATGACCCAGCCATGCGCGGCAACAATGACCGTGCCCAGATGAACCAGCCACTGTTGACCCATCTATGGAGGACCCAGCCATGCGCGGCCCCATTGACCGTGCCCAGATGAACAAGCCACTGTTGATCCATCTCTGGAGGACCCAGCCACGCGCGGCCCCATTGACCGTGCCCAGATGAGTCTGCCATTAATGACTTGTCTGTGGAGGATTCAGCCACGCGCGGCCCCATTGACCGTGCCCTGATGAACAAGCCACTGTTGATTCATCTATTAGGACCCAGCCACGCGCGGCCCCATTGACCGTGCCCAGATGAGTCTGCCATTAAAGACTTGTCTGCGGAGGACCCAGCCACGCGCGACCCCGTTGACCGTGCCCAGATGAACAAGCCATCTGTGGAGGACCCAGCCACGCGCGGCCCCATTGACCGTGCCCAGATGAACAAGCCACTGTTGATCCATCTGTGAAGGACGCAGCCACGCGCGGCTAAGATGCCTGCGCCCCTCTCATCAGCCAGTGACTCAGCCATTGATACCCTGCAAAAGATGACCCGCCCCGCCATGCTGATTGTTGGTTTTTCTTAACTTTAATGCAATTCAAAAATTTGAAATTCAAAAATTGTATCCATTATGAATCTTGTAAGTTAATTTGATCGCAGGACGATCCATTCATTTTGTTTGTCATTTTAATTTGAATTTCTAATTGGCCATGTTAATTTTTGTTTTGCCTTTATTTTATTTTTCCATGTTCATTTGTTTTGTTTTGCCATGTATTTTTTATTTCTCTTGTTTGCTTAATTTGCCATGTTATAATTTTGCCATTGTTAATTTTAATCCTGCCATGTACTTTTTAATTTGCCATGTTAAAATTAAAACTCTGTAATTGCTGGTCTGGTGCGGCGGCAGCGCAGTCTGCCATGACCTACCCTACGCAAAAATGTTGCCACCTAGGTAATGAGTCGTAGTGGTATTGGCTGCGCTGCCCCGCTCTCCGCTCTCCCGCCCACTCCAGTTTGAGCGTCGTGGGCTGCGGACGTGCCTAGCGATCGACCGGGCGGGACGCGACGAGCCAGCCAGCCTGAGAGGCTTCAGCGAGAACAGCCAAACAACCACGATCAATAAACATAAAAATTACAATTTAAAAAAAAAAAAGGAGCCAATTTTATTCCATTTAAACCAAACTAAAAAAGTGAAAATTTTGATACCAGTTGAACCAAACCATGTGCCAAAGAAACTGTACTCGACCATAACCTGCCATAACGTTCCGCCAAATCGCCATTAAAAGTCTAATAAAATAGTCTGCAGCTCGCCCTAAAACCTTTTAAACCATCAAATTAGTGCCAAAGCCAAGAATTGTGTTAAATCTGCAAGGAATTTATAAATTTTATCATCAATTTTAAGCCGCCATTTCCATGTGCTTCTAATTGTGCACACACACACAAGTACCCGACAACGGTTTAGTTAAGAACCCAAAGCAGTGAATATAAAGGCCAATAATTAAATCAAAATAGCATCCAACGTTACAGCTAATTTTGTGTATAAAAACCTGCAATTTTAAATAACAATATTTTATGTTTTATTCCATGTGCTTACACCCATACACACACACACATATACATCCATATTAATTTTGGCAACGGTGTGCTGACAAAAATCCAACGAGTAACGGCGCCATAGTTTATGCATCAACCCAAGTTTTTAGAGCAGTGGTGAGTTCCCGATAGCCCAATTTGAGTCTACACAACTTTTGAGAGATCCGAGTGGAGAGATGGAGAACAAGAGAGACATGGCAGATGGTGAGCGTGAATTCAGGAGCCAGGGGAAATGTGGTGAGTTTAACTTTATGGAAGTGCTATCCATTAGTAGCACCTCCAATTCCAACTCTCATGACAAAGAGAATAGAATCACACACACTCATACTCATACTAATGATCATGCTCACGCCAATTCACATACTCATACTCACTCTCATGAACACCACGTTAAAAGTTATGCTCTTAATAATAAATCGATGCAAGCCAAAACTCTTATACCAACATCTTATAATGGGTCAGGGTTCTCTTTAAACAAGGGCAGATACATGCCTACTAGCACCAACCCATTTGACACTGCTTTACCCACTGTAAGAGAAGCTACCATTAGTACGCAGTTGGCAGCCACGACCGCCTCTCCCATGTTGCCCAGTCTTGCCGTGTCCACTGATAATAACAGCAAGCGTAATCTGTCAGCATCCTCCTCCACTATTACGAGTGCATCCAAGAGAGCTAACCCAAACTGTTCCCCTGGCAAGGTACAGTCTGTGGAAGTAGTCAATAATTTCCTGGCCAACCTGAAGTCGTTCAAAGATGCCTGTGTGAGCCTTAGGGAGAACAACTATGTTGCCACTTTTAGTGCGCCGGGTGGTAAGAGCAAGGTGCCCTCTGCCCCCAATTCTCAGTCGTCTCCAATGGCCTCGTTGCAATACAATGGTTCTAGCCCAGAGGTGTCGGCTACTCACCTGGAGTCTGCTCTTGCGGTGGTCCACTCCTCGCCAAAAGATCTGGCCAAAACTCCGCAGCGCAATGTTGTGTTCACCAGTGATATGTTCCCTTCTCTCCCTGCCCTGGCAAAGACGCTCAGGCCTTGTATAGGGATGGTTTACAAAAGCGCAATGAAACTGCTTCTGCTGCCACCAAGCCAAAGGACGCTGCAATAGATGCCATTCAGTCCTTGTCCTTGACTCCGGTAACGACGCCGGCCACTCACAAGCCCAAAACTCCGTCTAAGCAACGATATCTTCCGTCATTGACCCGTGCCAACCCTTTGACACAATGTCACAGGTGCCAGGGATTTGGTCATACGAAAGCTGATTGTAGACGCGAGTTTGTGTGCATGAAATGTGCTGGCTCCCATCCGACCTTTGCATGCAGCAAACCCAGACACACGGCTGCCTGCTGCGGCAATTGTAAGGGCCAGCACATTAGTGCATATAGAGGCTGTCCGGTCTACAAGGACATTAAGTACAAACTATATGACTCTCAATTCTCTGCCAAGTCCCCTGTAATATGCTCATATATGCACTATTAATATCATATGTATATATATCGACCACCCACTGTACCAAGAGTACTTAAAGGGTACACACTGTAACACTTTGTCGCAGTGTTTATGTTATCCAAGGTCTCGGTCATAAACCTAAGTGCACCGAAATATGAATCGCCCGCTGTGCCTTTGCTGCACGCCGAAAAGTGCATATGTCCGCATATACGTAACACGAGTGGACCTTATGCATGTTCACATACCTCCGCCTAAGCGAACATAACATTAATATATATTCATATATAAATATTTAAGAATACATAACCGTCCCTCCGCTGCTGCTTTGGGCAGCGCAGCTACGGGATTTAGACCTCCTTTAATTCATAAGTAAATTTGTAAAATCAGAAACTCCCTTGAGCTCGGAGCGGCAACAACAGTTGCTCCGACTAAATAAAGAACCTTTTACAAACTTATAATCAAGAGCCTTCAATTATTGGGAATCGATTACACGGCGATCCTGCCAGGAGGATCGTAGTACATGGCGACCGTGACAATTTCCTGCAAGGACATCGAGGGATTCGAAGGACACACCTAAAAGGATATAACCAAGGAGAATAAAAAAAAAAAAACCACAAAAAAAAAAAAAAAAATTCGAAATTTGCTGAAAAACAAAAAATTGTTTTTTGGAATTTATGACAATGACCGTGCCCAGATGAACCAGCCACTGTTGACCCATCTATGGAGTACCCAGCCATGCGCGGCCCCTTTGACCGTGCCCAGATGAACAAGCCACTGTTGATCCATCTCTGGAGGACCCAGCCACGCGCGGCCCCATTGACCGTGCCCAGATGAGTCTGCCATTAATGACTTGTCTGTGGAGGATCCAGCCACGCGCGGCCCCATTGACCGTGCCCTGATGAACAAGCCACTGTTGATTCATCTATGGAGGACCCAGCCACGCGCGGCCCCATTCACCGTGCCCAGATGAGTCTGCCATTAATGACTTGTCTGCGGAGGACCCAGCCACGTGCGGCCCCGTTGACCGTGCCCAGATGAGTCTGCCATTATTGACTTGTCTGCGAAGGACCCAGCCACGCGCGGCCCCATTGACCGTGCCCAGATGAGTCTGCCATTAAAGACTTGTCTGCGGAGGACCCAGCCACGCGCGACCCCGTTGACCGTGCCCAGATGAACAAGCCATCTGTGGAGGACCCAGCCACGCGCGGCCCCATTGACCGTGCCCAGATGAACAAGCCACTGTTGATCCATCTGTGAAGGACCCAGCCACGCGCGGCTAAGATGCCTGCGCCCTCTCATCAGCCAGTGACTCAGCCATTGATACCCTGCAAAAGATGACCCGCCCCGCCATGCTGATTGTTGGTTTTTTTTTAACTTTAATGCAATGCAAAAATGTATCCATTATGAATCTTGTAAGTTAATTTGATCGCAGGACGATCTTTTCATTTTGTTTGTAATTTTAATTTGAATTTCTAATTGGCCATGTTAATTTTTGTTTTGCCTTTATTTTATTTTTCCATGTTCATTTGTTTTGTTTTGCCATGTATTTTTGATTTCTCTTGTTTGCTTAATTTGCCATGTTATAATTTTGCCATTGTTAATTTTAATCCTGCCATGTACTTTTTAATTTGCCATGTTAAAATTAAAACTCTGTAATTGCTGGTCTGGCGCGGCGGCAGCGCAGTCTGCCATGACCTACCCTACGCAAAAATGTTGCCACCTAGGTAATGAGTCGTAGTGGTATTGGCTGCGCTGCCCCGCTCTCCGCTCTCCCGCCCACTCCAGTTTGAGCGTCGTGGGCTGCGGACGTGCCTAGCGATCGAGCGGGCGGGACGCGACGAGCCAGCCAGCCTGAGAGGCTTCAGCGAGAACAGCCAAACAACCACGATCAATAAACATAACAATTACAATTTAAAAAAAAAAAAGGAGCCAATTTTATTCCATTTAAACCAAACTAAAAAAGTGAAAATTTTGGTACCAGTTGAACCAAACCATGTGCCAAAGAAACTGTACTCGACCATAACCTGCCATAACGGTCCGCCAAATCGCCATTAAAAGTCTAATAAAATAGTCTGCAGCTCGCCCTAAAACCTTTTAAACCATCAAATTAGTGCCAAAGCCAAGAATTGTGTTAAATCTGCAAGGAAATAATAGATTTTATCATCAATTTTAAGCCGCCATTTCCATGTGCTTCTAATTGTGCACACACACACACATAAAAACCTGCAATTTTAAATAACAATATTTTATGTTTTATTCCATGTGCTTACACCCATACACACACACACATATACATCCATATTAATTTTGGCAACGGTGTGCTGACAAAAATCCAACGAGTAACGGCAGAGCAGTGGTGAGTTCCCGATAGCCCAATTTGAGTCTACACAACTTTTGAGAGATCCGAGTGGAGAGATGAAGAACAAGAGAGACATGGCAGATGGTGAGCGTGAATTCAGGAGCCAGGGGAAATGTGGTGAGTTTAACTTTATGGAAGTGCTATCCATTAGTAGCACCTCCAATTCCAACTCCCATGACAAAGAGAATAGAATCACACACACTCATACTCATACTAATGATCATGCTCACGCCAATTCACATACTCATACTCACTCTCATGAACACCACGTTAAAAGTTATGCTCTTAATAATAAATCGATGCAAGCCAAAACTCTTATACCAACATCTTATAATGGGTCAGGGTTCTCTTTAAACAAGGGCAGATACATGCCTACTAGCACCAACCCATTTGACACTGCTTTGCCGACTGTAAGAGAAGCTACCATTAGTACGCAGTTGGCAGCCACGACCGCCTCTCCCATGTTGCCCAGTCTTGCCGTGTCCACTGATAATAACAGCAAGCGTAATCTGTCAGCATCCTCCTCCACTATTACGAGTGCATCCAAGAGAGCTAACCCAAACTGTTCCCCTGGCAAGGTACAGTCTGTGGAGGTAGTCAATAATTTCCTGGCCAACCTGAAGTCGTTCAAAGATGCCTGTGTGAGCCTTAGGGAGAACAACTATGTTGCCACTTTTAGTGCGCCGGGTGGTAAGAGCAAGGTGCCCTCTGCCCCCAATTCTCAGTCGTCTCCAATGGCCTCGTTGCAATACAATGGTTCTAGCCCAGAGGTGTCGGCTACTCACCTGGAGTCTGCTCTTGCGGTGGTCCACTCCTCGCCAAAAGATCTGGCCAAAACTCCGCAGCGCAATGTTGTGTTCACCAGTGATATGTTCCCTTCTCTCCCTGCCCTGGCAAAGACGCCAGTGTTCAAGAGTAAATTTGCTCAGGCCTTGTATAGGGATGGTTTACAAAAGCGCGATGAAACTGCTTCTGCTGCCACCAAGCCAAAGGACGCTGCAATAGATGCCATTCAGTCCTTGTCCTTGACTCCGGTAACGACGCCGGCCACTCACAAGCCCAAAACTCCGTCTAAGCAACGATATCTTCCGTCATTGACCCGTGCCAACCCTTTGACACAATGTCACAGGTGCCAGGGATTTGGTCATACGAAAGCTGATTGTAGACGCGAGTTTGTGTGCATGAAATGTGCTGGCTCCCATCCGACCTTTGCATGCAGCAAACCCAGACACACGGCTGCCTGCTGCGGCAATTGTAAGGGCCAGCACATTAGTGCATATAGAGGCTGTCCGGTCTACAAGGACATTAAGTACAAACTATATGGCTCTCAATTCTCTGCCAAGTCCCCTGTAATATGCTCATATATGCACTATTAATATCATATGTATATATATCGACCACCCACTGTACCAAGAGTACTTAAAGGGTACACACTGTAACACTTTGTCGCAGTGTTTATGTTATCCAAGGTCTCGGTCATAAACCTAAGTGCACCGAAATATGAATCGCCCGCTGTGCCTTTGCTGCACGCCGAAAAGTGCATATGTCCGCATATACGTAACACGAGTGGACCTTATGCATGTTCACATACCTCCGCCTAAGCGAACCTAGCATTAATATATATTCATATATAAATATTTAAGAATACATAACCGTCCCTCCGCTGCTGCTTTGGGCAGCGCAGCTACGGGATTTAGACCTCCTTTAATTCATAAGTAAATTTGTAAAATCAGAAACTCCCTTGAGCTCGGAGCGGCAACAACAGTTGCTCCGACTAAATAAAGAACCTTTTACAAACTTACAATCAAGAGCCTTCAATTATTGGGAATCGATTACACGGCGATCCTGCCAGGAGGATCGTAGTACATGGCGACCGTGACAATTTCCTGCAAGGACATCGAGGGATTCGAAGGACACACCTAAAAGGATATAACCAAGGAGAAAAAAAATTGGAAATTTGCTGAAAAACAAGAAAACTGTTTTTTGGAATTTATGACAAAAATTAATCCGAGTGAGTAGAGTGCAGTGATGGGTAATCGCGGAGATGTACAAAACAAAGTATAAAGAGTATATCTATATATATAAAAATCAATTGCTGTTCGTTAGTCTCGCTAAAACTCGAGAATGGCTGAACGGATTTATCTTATCTTGGTCTTGAATTATTCGTGGAGGTCTAGGGAAGGTTTAAAAGGTGAGAAAAATTCGAATAATTGCCGGGAAAATCCTCAAAACAGTATTTTTCTATTTCCCATACAAACGTTTTCTAAATAAAATCAATTATTTATTGATTAATTTTTGGAGAGTCAATTTGTAATTTATTACCGCTGTATAAAGTTCAAATTCGCATGCGCGTTGGAGGATCTAATATCGCGTTCCGAAACTCAACAAAAGTGAAAGTGAATCGCGAACGCGACAAAATTGCATTGTCTCACAGCTTCATATAGCTTCGAGAAAATTAATTTTAGCTAACTTCAGTTGTTAATCTGTCCGATTATTTTTATATAGAAATCGAAAGATAAATCTTAAGTTTTGTCACAAACGTTAAATTATAAATCTTAAGTTAAATTTCTGAACGCAATCATAATATTTGACATTAGATTTGACAACCAACTAATATGTCAATCCATCCTGTCTGTCGCTTTTCAGTCAGAGCACGGAAAAAAGTATTACGATATTATATTGTGTTACGAGTTACGATATCTATGAGTGCATCCTTCTATCTTTGTGGCTACGTGCGCGAGAACTTTCTTTACTTTGGTGATCCTTTGTGATAGTGACATTCCAAGTAATGTGCTCTTTTTTGTGATAGTGACACTTTACTGCTAAATAAGCGGGAAATTTTCTCAATTACAATTTACGATGCCGAGGAGAAGACGACCTAACGTAGGTCGTCGTAGTCAATCAAATGTGCGAAGAGCTACCTCACGTGCTAACCGCACTGATGACCAGAGACAGAGAGATCAAGAAAATAGTCGTATTGCTATGTCAGAATTGCGTTCTTTAGTGAGTGACAATGTAGGAGATAGGCTTAGAATGCAACGAGTTTGTGCACATCAAACACAACAACAGCAAGCTAGACATAATGAAATTGAGCGAATCCGCAGACGCAGTGCTCCTGTGATTCTTGAACGAGCTGCATTCCACTATGATCCGGCAATTGTGCCGACAAATCAGTAACAATTGGGGAAATGAAAACAATTTGTAAATATTGTAAGGCGTTAAAATACACTGGTGAATCTACTGGATTATGTTGTGCTGAAGGCAAAGTAAAATTGCCACAATTGGTCCCACCACCAGATCCTTTACGCTCTTTAGTTTCTGGGATTGGAAATGATTCTAAGCACTTTTTGACCAACATTCAGAAATATAACAACTGTTTCCAGATGACATCATTTGGTGCTACACATATTATACAAGACAATTTCATGCCCACTTTCAAGGTATTATATAAGAATATTTTTTTATATTATTAAAGTTTGTACTAAAATAAATATATATCGGAAATAATTAATAGACAAATTTTTAAAAATTACAGATACAAGGACAAATTTATCATTTACTGGGAACTCTGTTACCACTACCTGATGCAGATCATCAATTTTTACAAATTTATTTTATGGGCAATTCAGATGCTTATATCTATATATATAAAAATGCTCTGATAAAAAAGATACGAAATCTACTTCCTTTATAGACTTGAAAAGTTCTGAACCGTTTAAGCCCACATTTTTACACAACTATAAAGCTCAAGGCCAATCTCTGGATTTGTGTGGTCTAGATTTGGATGCAGATTGTTTTTCACGCGGACAATTATATGTTGCGTCCGGAAAACCAGATAATCTTTATATTTACAGAATTAAATGAATTTGAAAATTATTATTTTTTGTTTGACTTATTTTTTATGCGTGCAACCACAATATGCCACAGCGAAACGTGGCAGGGTACAGCTAGTACTCTTATACAAATAAATCCCCTCCAGCGTTGTCAACAAGGCAAAAGTTACGAGCTGAACTTGACTTTCCAAAAACAAAATTACCAAAAAAAAAAACCCACAACGATCTGACACTCACTCAGTCCCCATGCCAACAACCTATCAGCAACGAATAAACAACTTCCGAGATGACCGGATAACTGCAAAGAAATGACAGAGGACCCCTGGAATCACCCTTCTGCGAGCAAGCCTGTGCCAGCACCGGTGCCCCAACATCTCAATAAAGAAGAAACGCCTGTGCAGCCAGCACCGGCCCCGTTTAGCGCTCCAAGCTAAGCCCGGAAAAGTGAACCGACAGCGCTGCCAAGAGCGCAAAATTTTTTTTCCCATGCACTGCGTTGCATATTTTTTTTTATTGCACTGCGATGCATATTTTTTTTTATATATATATAAAAATCCTTTGTAAAATTGAGCGACATTAAAGTTGCCCGATTAGCGTGTGGCCTGAAAACCATACAAATATTAGGCAGGTTATTATGTAAAAAAAAAAATATATACAATGAAAAATAGGCAGGTTTCAAGTTACAAAAATTACAAATAAAAAAAAAAAAAAAAAAAAAAGCAATATACACATAGCCAAATAAGGCAAATCTTTAAATGAGCCAAACTGAATGGCAAATAAATCATAAATTAAATCACACTATTAACACAAAAAATTATATACCAATTCTAAAGAAAATACCCAAAATGGGTTTAGTAGACGTAAAACAGGTGGACTCCACCGCTAATGTAATAAACAAAGTTGAATCCAAAACCATTGATCTAGAACTAACGAACATCTTATTATTTATTGTTGTATTAATTATGAGCGCATATATCTTGTATAAGGCTTATATATTTCACAACAAATGTATATCTAAAAGAGCCATAAACAGAAGCCAGGCTAATGATCTGGACAAAATATAAAAATTAAAAAAAAAACAAAAAAAAAAAAACAGGAAGCGCCTACAATAATTAATAATAATGCCTACAATAATTATTAAAAAGATGTTCCGTTAATAAATAAAACACCTATAATATGTATATCCACATGGAGATATATTATTTTTAGTATGCTATATTAAAGTACAGAATATATTTTTATAAAGAATGAAGTATAATCTATTTTTATGTCTAATAAAATAGAAATGAAACAGAAATAAATGAATATATCAAGAAAATATCCCGATAATATTATATCCGTAGTTTATTAGATAATGGAATGGAAGGAAAATTATGAAAGATTGCATGGTATAAAAATTGATTTTGACAAATCTTATAAGTCATTATCAAGGCCTAGGCCAGCACAGATAAACACTGTGAATAAGCATGCAGAAATATTAGTAAACCGCTTCAATACAGCGCGTACACTGATACATGACCAAAGAGACAGGCTAGACAAAGCCCATTGGTCTCAGGTGTCAAAATATCTGAATAAATTAAGAGACTATCTCATATTTATAAAGCAAAGGTACGACCTAACAATTTCAGTACCAACGATCCTGAACACACCCCTGACAATAGAAACTGGTGAAGAGTCAGAATATTCAGATTTATCATCACAGGTAAAAGCTGAAACTGATGACCCTATCTCCACGGAACCCGAAATTGAGGAAAAAGATATAAACAATCTTACAATTCCGGCAGTCCTTATTCAATCTGAATTATCAGACCAGGACTACACAGACTCAGATTTAGACAACAGCATTTTGGAAGTAAAACCTACCACAATGACTGACGAAACAATTGCCCAAAGGGCATACATTAGGGAAATATCGAGTGCCATCCCAGAATTTAACGGGCAAAGGTTACACCTGCAAAGATTCATAACAGCTTTGAGGTTAGTCAACCTAACGAAAGGCACATTCGAAGCTTTGGCTGTAGAAGTTATTAAATCCAAAATAATTGGATACACTTTGTACAGAGTCCAAAATTAAACGACTATAGAATCAATAATTAAAAAACTGCAAGATACTATAGTCGGAGAAACATCTGACGTGATTAAAGCCAAAATGGCAAAAACCGGCCAGAAAGGAAAAACGGCAGAAAAGTTTACAACAGAGATAGACAATCTACGGAAGCTTCTAGAAGCTTCGTATATTGATGAAGGTCTATCGGCCGAGCATGCTGACAAATTCAGCACCAAAGAAGCCATCTCCACAATGGTTAAAAATTGTGAGCATGGCCGACTTAAAACAATATTGGAAGCAAGTAATTTCACAACAATGAATGAAGCCGTCACGAAGTACATACAATGCAGTACTGAAATGACAGGCAATGCAAATTCCATACTATACGCCTATCGAGGAAACTATCGCGGTAACAATTACAAAAACAATTATCGCGGTAGAGGTAATAATCGAGGTAGATATAACAATAACGGGTATATCCAAAATAATGGTTACTACGGAAACAATAACTATAATAACAATAACTACATGAACAACAACAACCGTGGTGGAAACAATCGCGGCGGACACGGCCGTGGTGGAAACCATAATAATAATGGCAATAATAGCCACAACCATAGCAATAACAACCATAACAATAACGTCAGGGTAGTCCATACAGATTCGGGAAACTCCCAGACGCCTTTAGGTACACAACAGTAAGAAACACCAAAGTTCACACTATAAATCTCAGCCAAAGTACATTTGTTAGTTTCACAAACGTAGCAACAGGAAAAGAATTAGTTTTTCTACTAGACACAGGTGCAGAAATTTCCATATTAAAGGAAAATTCTGATGCTTTTCAAAACATCAAAAGTAATCAAATAATAAACATACAGGGTATAAGTCAAGAAGTTACCAAATCAAAAGGTTTAACTTCTATTGAAATTCAAACTTCAAAATACATAATTCCACATGATTTCCATATCGTAAATTTTCAGTTCGCTATTCCATGCGATGGAATGCTAGGAATCGATTTTATTAAAAGATACAACTGTCAATTAGACTTCAAGCCGTCTGAAGACTGGCTTATAATAAGACCAAATAACCTCCAATATCCTATTTATGTTCCAATAACATATAGCTCTGGCAATAACTCTCTAATTCTGCCAGCAAGATCCCAAGTCGTCCGAAAAATTGAAATGAATTCAGAAAATGACAGTGTATTAATTCCGAATCAAGAAGTTCATCATGGTATCTATATAGCAAATACCATAGCAACAACCCAGAATGCATATATAAGACTATTAAATACCACAGATAAGGATCAAGTAGTTTATATTAAAAATATTCTGCATGAACCACTTTCAAACTACGAAGTAGTACAAACTGACTTAGAAACCCGAGAAAAAATTGTATTATCCCAACTTTCCAAAAACTTCCCTCCTCAAATCAACAAACAACTCACAAAATTATGCACCCAGTATAGTGATGTGTTCGGACTAGAAACCGAATCAATCACTACCAATAATTTCTATAAACAAAAACTGAGATTAACTGATGATGAACCCGTATATATAAAAAATTATAGAAATCCTCATAGTCAACAAGACGAAATTCAAAAACAAGTCGAAAAGCTCATTAATGATAAAATAGTAGAACCCTCTGTATCACCTTATAATAGCCCACTTCTGCTAGTACCAAAAAAGTCACTCCCAAATTCAGGAAATAAAAAATGGCGATTAGTAATTGACTATCGTCAAATTAATAAAAAACTCTTGTCTGATAAATTTCCGCTCCCTAGAATCGACGATATTTTAGATCAACTAGGTAGAGCAAAGTATTTCTCATGCCCCGACTTAATGTCCGGTTTTCACCAAATTGAACTCGAAAAAAATTCACGAGATATAACATCCTTTTCAACGAACAATGGTTCGTATCGTTTCACACGATTACCATTCGGTTTAAAAATAGCGCCAAACTCCTTTCAAAGAATGATGACTATAGCTTTCTCTGGATTGGAGCCTTCCCAAGCATTTCTTTACATGGATGACTTAATAGTCATAGGTTGCTCCGAAAACCACATGCTCAAGAACCTAACTGATGTTTTTGAGAAATGTAGGAAACACAACCTAAAGTTACATCCCGAAAAATGTTCATTTTTCATGCATGAAGTCACCTTCCTAGGACATAAATGCACAAATAAAGGAATCTTGCCCGACGACAAAAAATACGACGTTATTCAAAATTACCCAGTCCCACATGATGTGGACAGCGCTAGAAGATTCGTTGCATTTTGCAATTATTACAGACGTTTCATAAAGAATTTTGCAGAATACTCCCGTCACATAACAAGATTATGTAGGAAAAATGTAAAATTCGAATGGACAACAGAATGTCAAAACGCTTTCGAACATTTAAAATCAGCATTAATAAACCCAACTCTGTTGCAATACCCAGATTTTAGCAAAGAATTTTGCATAATCACAGATGCTAGCAAATACGCTTGTGGAGCAGTCCTAACTCAAAACAAAAATGGACTTCAGCTTCCGGTTGCATACGCGTCAAGATCCCTTACGAAAGGTGAAAGCAACAAGAGCACTACAGAACAAGAACTAGCAGCTATTCATTGGGCAATAATACACTTCAGACCATATATTTATGGTAGACATTTCACTGTCAAAACAGACCACAGAGCACTTATTTACTTATTTTCAATGGTAAATCCCAGTTCCAAACTAACAAGAATGAGACTTGAATTAGAGGAATATAATTTTACGGTAGAGTACCTAAAGGGCAAAGATAATTATGTAGCCGATGCGCTCTCCAGAATAACAATCACAGACTTAAAAAACATACAATTAAATATTCTGAAAGTCACTACCAGAAACCAAAGTAGACAAAAATCCTGTGCAGGAAAAGAAAAAATAGAATTGCATAAGCAATCCATAGAAAAAGCTTCAAAGCCCAACGTATATGAAGTCATTAATAATGATGAAGTACGTAAAGTAGTGACCTTGCATGTAAATGACAATATGTGTTTATTTAAGCACGGAAGGAAAATTACAGCAAGATATAATGTTAGCGATTTGTATACTAATGGAACCCTTGACTTAGGTCAATTCTTTCAAAGGCTTGAAAAGCAAGCCGGTATGCACAAAATCAGCCAACTTAAAGTGGCACCGTGGGAAAATATCTTTGAACATGTTTCAATTGATAATTTTAAAAATATGGGCAATTATATATTGAAATCATTAAGAGTAGCGCTACTCAACCCGGTGACCGTAATAAAAAATAATAAAGAAAAAGAAGCTATATTGTCTACATTTCACGATGATCCAATACAAGGTGGTCATACAGGCATTACAAAAACCTTGGCCAAGGTCCAGAGGCACTATTACTGGAAAAATATGTCCAAAGACATAAAAGAGTACATAAAGAAATGTCCTAAATGCCAAAAGTCTAAAACGACTAAACACACTAAGACCCCATTAACCATAACCGAAACTCCGCAAAGAGCTTTCGATAGAGTAATTGTGGATACGATTGGTCCACTACCCAAATCTGATAATGGAAACGAATACGCAGTAACACTCATCTGCGATTTAACTAAATACTTAGTAGCAATACCAATACCAGATAAAAGTGCAAATACAGTAGCAAAAGCTATATTTGAAAATTTTATTCTAAAGTACGGTCCAATGAAGACGTTCATTACGGACATGGGAACGGAATATAAAAATTCAATTATTGGGAATTTATGTAAAAATCTAAATATTGAAAACATAACTTCTACTGCACATCATCACCAAACTGTAGGTACCGTGGAGCGAAGCCACAGAACACTCAATGAGTATATTCGTTCATACATCTCAGTCGACAAAACGGATTGGGACGTATGGCTACAATACTTCGCCTATTGTTTCAATACAACACCCTCTATGGCACATGACTATTGTCCATATGAATTAGTTTTTGGTAAAACGTCAAATCTATCAAAACATTTTAATAGCGTAGATATAATAGAACCCCTTTACAATATAGAAGATTACGCTAAGGAATCAAAATTTAGATTAGAGCAGGCATTTAAGAGAGCTAGACTAATGCTAGAAGCTCATAAGCAAAAACAAAAAATCATTTATGACAAAACTAGTTTGGATTTTGATTTAAAAACAGGAGATCAGGTTTTATTGAAAAATGAAACGGGACATAAACTAGATTTTAAATATACAGGTCCTTATAAGGTAGAACAAATAGGAGATAGAGATAATATAACTATATTAGACAATAAAAATAAAAAACAAATAGTACATAAAGATAGATTAAAACTTTTTATTTCATAATCAATCAACATTTCATAAATATATCACGTATGGCCATACATAAAAAAAAAAAAGAGAAAAATAATCATACCAAATATAAAAATACAAAAAAAATCTTATTGTTAACATCATTTATTAAATTTTGTACAATCTATGTTAGAAAATAACTTCATTATATTACGTTATTTTTCAAAAGGAGGGAGATGTAATATGCTCATATATGCACTATTAATATCATATGTATATATATCGACCACCCACTGTACCAAGAGTACTTAAAGGGTACACACTGTAACATTTTGTCGCAGTGTTTATGTTATCCAAGGTCTCGGTCATAAACCTAAGTGCACCGAAATATGAATAGCCCGCTGTGCCTTTGCTGCACGCCGAAAAGTGCATATGTCCGCATATACGTAACACGAGTGGACCTTATGCATGTTCACATACCTCCGCCTAAGCGAACATAACATTAATATATATTCATATATAAATATTTAAGAATACATAACCGTCCCTCCGCTGCTGCTTTGGGCAGCGCAGCTACGGGATTTAGACCTCCTTTAATTCATAAGTAAATTTGTAAAATCAGAAACTCCCTTGAGCTCGGAGCGGCAACAACAGTTGCTCCGACTAAATAAAGAACCTTTTACAAACTTACAATCAAGAGCCTTCAATTATTGGGAATCGATTACACGGCGATCCTGCCAGGAGGATCGTAGTACACCCCCAATCATCGTTCAGGGTTCGCCAAGTATTTTCAACATTCTAGACCCAAAGCTAATGCTAACCATAGACCAAAGCATCAACAGCAGCGTAGTTCACAGGGGCCCAGCAACAATAATAATAATTATTGGAACATTCTTCGGCAGAGTCACTCTAAAATGGCTGAAAGGCCAGCGTCTCACCCAAATAGCCAGCACAGGCGCCAGGATCGTCGACAGGATATCAAACCTAATCCCTTTGGGAGCGGCAACCAAGCCAATGCGAGCCGCAAATATTCAGCAAACTCCAAGCGAGCCAATCTGGCTGAGAAACATCTAAGTAAATTTCAGGCAAAACTCAAGATGGAGCAAAGTTTGAAGGATACAGCCCAGACTCGCAAACAATTTGGCCGTCGGCAGCATAATGCGAGTCAGCAACAGCAGCAACAGAAACTAGATCAGCAATCTGTGGATGATCTGATCTTGCTTCATAAAAACACCCACACCAAACTGGATCACTTGGAAGGCCTATTCAATAGGCTCCTTCATACTCTTGGCAAGGTGACTGCCATGTTGGAAATCACGGATATATCTTTCAACAACAATCTCTCTGCGGCAGCCTCAGGTTCTGTCATGTCTGCAGAGATGCAGTCCTTGCTGGGGCATGATTCATTTATTGATGCCATTGCTGCCAATGAATCTATCTACGTTTAGATTCATTCTTGTACCCACTCCCCTAATTCTCAGTGGTTAATCTCCTTCTGCTACCCTTGTTTCTTTGGGTTCCTGAAGGTCTGTGGGGGTGGGTTACATGCCTCGGTGGTCATACTTTGCTGCCGTATTTTGCTTGCCATGCTAATAGTATTCTTTGCCATTGATGAACCTACTCAGGTGGACCCAGCCATGCCATATGCGGTCTACTAGCCCTGCTGAGAATGACGGCCCCAATGATCCAGCCATTGACGATCCTTGCTAGGTGGACCCAGCCATGCGCGGCCATGATAACCGCGCCCAGTTGCACCTGCCATTTTTTGAACCAACTGTAGGATGAACCAGCCTCGCGCGACCCAAATGACCGTGCCCAGATGAGCCAGCCATCGTCAATCCTAGCCAGGAGGACCCAGCCACGTGCGGCCATGATAACCGTGCCCAGTTGCGTCTGCCATTTTTGGCCCAACTGTTGGATTGACCCAGCCACGCGCGGCCCAAACGACCGTGCCCAGATGAGCCAGCCATCGACAATCCAAACCTGGAGGACCCAGCCACGTGCGGCCACAATGACCGTGCCCAGTTGTGCCTGCCACTTTTGGCGCATCAGAAGGATGACCCAGCCATGCGTGGCCCAAACGACCGTGCCCAGAAGAGCCAGCCATCGTCAATCCTAGCCAGGAGGACCCAGCCATGCGTGGCCGCAATAACCGTGCCCAGTTGTGCCTTCCACTTTTGGCCCACCTGTTGGATGACCCAGACACGCGTGGTCATAACGACCGTGCCCAGATGAACCAGCCATCGTCGATCCTAGCCAGGAGGACCCAGCCATGCGCGGCCATACCGACCGTGCCCAGATGCGCCAGCCATTGGTGATCCAGTCCACGTTGACCCAGCCATGCGCGGCACCCATACCTGCACCAGCCACATCAGGCACATATACTTTATGCCAAGTATGAATCTGCCACACTCGGCCCACAAGCCCTTGCCGAGTTTTCCCCAGCCAAGGTTTTGGCTGTCAGCTATGCACCAGCCAAAGGCGCCTTATAGTTCGTGTCGATCAATGACCCAGCCATGAATCCAATATAACGTGGCCTTTGAGTCGATCTTTGATCAGCTTTCGCTGATCCAATTGCGTTTCAATGTTTACGCGCAATGTTCTTCATGCACCATAGCGTGGTCCTGTCATAATGCAATTTGTCTAACAATCTCTCTCATTACAGGCTCACCTGCCTTGTAATTCTTGTAATGCCTGTAATTTCTTTGACTGACCTGAAGGCAAGATCCTGCCATCGCTTCCAACTAAGGAGAATCCAGCCACATGCGTCTTTAAGCGCCCTCTGAATCATGTCATCAATAAACCAGCCAAGTTTGAGCCAGACACGAATTGTCATCAAGCCTGCGCCGCGGATGTCCTGTTATGCCATGGAGGATCCAGCCACATGCGCCTTTAAGCGCGCTCTGAATCATTTCATTAATGGCCCAGCCATGCGCGGCCCAATAGCCGTGCCCAGATGTGCCAGCCATTGACAGTCTAACCAGGAGGACCCAACCATGAGCGGCCCAAACGACCGTGCCCAGATGAGCCAGCCATCGACGACCCTAGCCAGGTGGACCCAGCCATGCGCGGCCCTAACGACAATGCCCAGATGAGCCATCCATCGATAATCCTAGCCAGGTGAACCCAGCCATGCGCGGCTACAATGCCCGTGCCCAGATGAGCCTGCCAACCCGGGCCAACTGAAGGATGACCCAGCCATGCGCAGCAACAATGACCGTGCCCAGATGAACCAGCCACTGTTGACCCATCTATGGAGGACCCAGCCATGCGCGGCCCCATTGACCGTGCCCAGATGAACAAGCCACTGTTGATCCATCTCTGGAGGACCCAGCCACGCGCGGCCCCATTGACCGTGCTCAGATGAGTCTGCCATTAATGACTTGTCTGTGGAGGATCCAGCCACGCGCGGCCCCATTGACCGTGCCCTGATGAACAAGCCACTGTTGATTCATCTATGGAGGACCCAGCCACGCGCGGCCCCATTCACCGTGCCCAGATGAGTCTGCCATTAATGACTTGTCTGCGGAGGACCCAGCCACGTGCGGCCCCGTTGACCGTGCCCAGATGAGTCTGCCATTATTGACTTGTCTGCGAAGAACCCAGCCACGCGCGGCCCCATTGACCGTGCCCAGATGAGTCTGCCATTAAAGACTTGTCTGCGGAGGACCCAGCCACGCGCGACCCCGTTGACCGTGCCCAGATGAACAAGCCATCTGTGGAGGACCCAGACACGCGCGGCCCCATTGACCGTTCCCAGATGAACAAGCCACTGTTGATCCATCTGTGAAGGACCCAGCCACGCGCAGCTAAGATGCCTGCGCCCCTCTCATCAGCCAGTGACTCAGCCATTGATACCCTGCAAAAGATGACCCGCCCCGCCATGCTGATTGTTGGTTTTTCTTAACTTTAATGCAATTCAAAAATTTCAAATTCAAAAATTGTATCCATTATGAATCTTGTAAGTTAATTTGATCGCAGGACGATCTTTTCATTTTGTTTGTAATTTTAATTTGAATTTCTAATTGGCCATGTTAATTTTTGTTTTGCCTTTATTTTATTTTTCCATGTTCATTTGTTTTGTTTTGCCATGTATTTTTGATTTCTCTTGTTTGCTTAATTTGCCATGTTATAATTTTGCCATTGTTAATTTTAATCCTGCCATGTACTTTTTAATTTGCCATGTTAAAATTAAAACTCTGTAATTGCTGGTCTGGCGCGGCGGCAGCGCAGTCTGCCATGACCTACCCTACGCAAAAATGTTGCCACCTAGGTAATGAGTCGTAGTGGTATTGGCTGCGCTGCCCCGCTCTCCGCTCTCCCGCCCACTCCAGTTTGAGCGTCGTGGGCTGCGGACGTGCCTAGCGATCGACCGGGCGGGACGCGACGAGCCAGCCAGCCTGAGAAGCAGCAGCGAGAACAGTCAAACAACCGCAATCAATAAACATAACAAATACAATTTAAAAAAAAAAAAGGAGCCAATTTTATTCCATTTAAACCAAACTAAAAAAGTGAAAATTTTGATACCAGTTGAACCAAACCATGTGCCAAAGAAACTGTACTCGACCATAACCTGCCAGCCAGCCAAACAACCACGATCAATAAACATAAAAATTACAATTTAAAAAAAAAAAAGGAGCCAATTTTATTCCATTTAAACCAAACTAAAAAAGTGAAAATTTTGATACCAGTTGAACCAAACCATGTGCCAAAGAAACTGTACTCGACCATAACCTGCCATAACGTTCCGCCAAATCGCCATTAAAAGTCTAATAAAATAGTCTGCAGCTCGCCCTAAAACCTTTTAAACCATCAAATTAGTGCCAAAGCCAAGAATTGTGTTAAATCTGCAAGGAATTTATAAATTTTATCATCAATTTTAAGCCGCCATTTCCATGTGCTTCTAATTGTGCACACACACACAAGTACCCGACAACGGTTTAGTTAAGAACCCAAAGCAGTGAATATAAAGGCCAATAATTAAATCAAAATAGCATCCAACGTTACAGCTAATTTTGTGTATAAAAACCTGCAATTTTAAATAACAATATTTTATGTTTTATTCCATGTGCTTACACCCATACACACACACACATATACATCCATATTAATTTTGGCAACGGTGTGCTGACAAAAATCCAACGAGTAACGGCGCCATAGTTTATGCATCAACCCAAGTTTTTAGAGCAGTGGTGAGTTCCCGATAGCCCAATTTGAGTCTACACAACTTTTGAGAGATCCGAGTGGAGAGATGGAGAACAAGAGAGACATGGCAGATGGTGAGCGTGAATTCAGGAGCCAGGGGAAATGTGGTGAGTTTAACTTTATGGAAGTGCTATCCATTAGTAGCACCTCCAATTCCAACTCTCATGACAAAGAGAATAGAAACACACACACTCATACTCATACTAATGATTATGCTCACGCCAATTCACATACTCATACTCACTCTCATGAACACCACGTTAAAAGTTATGCTCTTAATAATAAATCGATGCAAGCCAAAACTCTTATACCAACATGTTATAATGGGTCAGGGTTCTCTTTAAACAAGGGCAGATACATGCCTACTAGCACCAACCCATTTGACACTGCTTTGCCGACTGTAAGAGAAGCTACCATTAGTACGCAGTTGGCAGCCACGACCGCCTCTCCCATGTTGCCCAGTCTTGCCGTGTCCACTGATACTAACAGCAAGCGTAATCTGTCAGCATCCTCCTCCACTATTACGAGTGCATCCAAGACAGGTAACCCAAACTGTTCCCCTGGCAAGGTACAGTCTGTGGAGGTAGTCAATAATTTCCTGGCCAACCTGAAGTCGTTCAAAGATGCCTGTGTGAGCCTTAGGGAGAACAACTATGTTGCCACTTTTAGTGCGCCGGGTGGTAAGAGCAAGGTGCCCTCTGCCCCCAATTCTCAGTCGTCTCCAATGGCCTCGTTGCAATACAATGGTTCTAGCCCAGAGGTGTCGGCTACTCACCTGGAGTCTGCTCTTGCGGTGGTCCACTCCTCGCCAAAAGATCTGGCCAAAACTCCGCAGCGCAATGTTGTGTTCACCAGTGATATGTTCCCTTCTCTCCCTGCCCTGGCAAAGACGCCAGTGTTCAAGAGTAAATTTGCTCAGGCCTTGTATAGGGATGGTTTACAAAAGCGCAATGAAACTGCTTCTGCTGCCACCAAGCCAAAGGACGCTGCAATAGATGCCATTCAGTCCTTGCCCTTGACTCCGGTAACGACGCCGGCCACTCACAAGCCCAAAACTCCGTCTAAGCAACGATATCTTCCATCATTGACCCGTGCCAACCCTTTGACACAATGTCACAGGTGCCAGGGATTTGGTCATATGAAAGCTGATTGTAGACGCGAGTTTGTGTGCATGAAATGTGCTGGCTTCCATCCGACCTTTGCATGCAGCAAACCCAGACACACGGCTGCCTGCTGCGGCAATTGTAAGGGCCAGCACATTAGTGCATATAGAGGCTGTCCGGTCTACAAGGACATTAAGTACAAACTATATGGCGCTCAATTCTCTGCCAAGTCCCCCAATCATCGTTCAGGGTTCGCCAAGTATTCTCAACATTCTAGACCCAAAGCTAATGCTAACCATAGACCAAAGCATCAACAGCAGCGTAGTTCACAGGGGCCCAGCAACAATAATAATAATTATTGGAACATTCTTCGGCAGAGTCACTCTAAAATGGCTGAAAGGCCAGCGTCTCACCCAAATAGCCAGCACAGGCGCCAGGATCGTCGACAGGATATCAAACCTAATCCCTTTAGGAGCGGCAACCTGGCCAATGCGAGCCGCAAATATTCAGCAAACTCCAAGCGAGCCAATCTGGCTGAGAAACATCTAAGTAAATTTCAGGCAAAACTCAAGATGGAGCAAAGTTTGAAGGATACAGCCCAGACTCGCAAACAATTTGGCCGTCGGCAGCATAATGCGAGTCAGCAACAGCAGCAACAGAAACTAGATCAGCAATCTGTGGATGATCTGATCTTGCTTCATAAAAACACCCACACCAAACTGGATCACTTGGAAGGCCTATTCAATAGGCTCCTTCATACTCTTGGCAAGGTGACTGCCATGTTGGAAATCACGGATATATCTTTCAACAACAATCTCTCTGCGGCAGCCTCAGGTTCTGTCATGTCTGCAGAGATGCAGTCCTTGCTGGGGCATGATTCATTTATTGATGCCATTGCTGCCAATGAATCTATCTACGTTTAGATTCATTCTTGTACCCACTCCCCTAATTCTCAGTGGTTAATCTCCTTCTGCTACCCTTGTTTCTTTGGGTTCCTGAAGGTCTGTGGGGGTGGGTTACATGCCTCGGTGGTCATACTTTGCTGCCGTATTTTGCTTGCCATGCTAATAGTATTCTTTGCCATTGATAAACCTACTCAGGTGGACCCAGCCATGCCATATGCGGTCTACTAGCCCTGCTGAGAATGACGGCCCCAATGCTCGTGCCCAAATGATCCAGCCATTGACGATCCTTGCTAGGTGGACCCAGCCATGCGCGGCCATGATAACCGCGCCCAGTTGCACCTACCATTTTTTGAACCAACTGTAGGATGAACCAGCCACGCGCGACCCAAATGACCGTGCCCAGATGAGCCAGCCATCGTCAATCCTAGCCAGGAGGACCCAGCCACGTGCGGCCATGATAACCGTGCCCAATTGCGTCTGCCATTTTTGGCCCAACTGTTGGATTGACCCAGCCACGCGCGGCCCAAACGACCGTGCCCAGATGAGCCAGCCATCGACAATCCAAACCTGGAGGACCCAGCCACGTGCGGCCCAAATGACCGTGCCCAGATGAGCCAGCCATCGACAATCCAAACCAGGAGGACCCAGCCATGTGCGGCCACAATGACCGTGCCCAGTTGTGCCTTCCACTTTTGGCCCACCTGTTGGATGACCCAGACACGCGTGGTCATAACGACCGTGCCCAGATGCGCCAGCCATTGGTGATCCAATCCACGTTGACCCAGCCATGCGCGGCACCCATACCTGCACCAGCCACATCAGGCACATATACTTTATGCCAAGTATGAATCTGCCACACTCGGCCCACAAGCCCTTGCCGAGTTTTCCCCAGCCAAGGTTTTGGCTGTCAGCTATGCACCAGCCAAAGGCGCCTTATAGTTCGTGTCGATCAATGACCCAGCCATGAATCCAATATAACGTGGCCTTTGAGTCGATCTTTGATCAGCTTTCGCTGATCCAATTGCGTTTCAATGTTTACGCGCAATGTTCTTCATGCACCATAGCGTGGTCCTGTCATAATGCAATTTGTCTAACAATCTCTCTCATTACAGGCTCACCTGCCTTGTAATTCTTGTAATGCCTGTAATTTCTTTGACTGACCTGAAGGCAAGATCCTGCCATCGCTTCCAACTAAGGAGAATCCAGCCACATGCGTCTTTAAGCGCCCTCTGAATCATGTCATCAATAAACCAGCCAAGTTTGAGCCAGACACGAATTGTCATCAAGCCTGCGCCGCGGATGTCCTGTTATGCCATGGAGGATCCAGCCACATGCGCCTTTAAGCGCGCTCTGAATCATTTCATTAATGGCCCAGCCATGCGCGGCCCAATAGCCGTGCCCAGATGTGCCAGCCATTGACAGTCTAACCAGGAGGACCCAACCATGAGCGGCCCAAACGACCGTGCCCAGATGAGCCAGCCATCGACGACCCTAGCCAGGTGGACCCAGCCATGCGCGGCCCTAACGACAATGCCCAGATGAGCCATCCATCGATAATCCTAGCCAGGTGAACCCAGCCATGCGCGGCTACAATGCCCGTGCCCAGATGAGCCTGCCAACCCGGGCCAACTGAAGGATGACCCAGCCATGCGCAGCAACAATGACCGTGCCCAGATGAACCAGCCACTGTTGACCCATCTATGGAGGACCCAGCCATGCGCGGCCCCATTGACCGTGCCCAGATGAACAAGCCACTGTTGATCCATCTCTGGAGGACCCAGCCACGCGCGGCCCCATTGACCGTGCTCAGATGAGTCTGCCATTAATGACTTGTCTGTGGAGGATCCAGCCACGCGCGGCCCCATTGACCGTGCCCTGATGAACAAGCCACTGTTGATTCATCTATGGAGGACCCAGCCACGCGCGGCCCCATTCACCGTGCCCAGATGAGTCTGCCATTAATGACTTGTCTGCGGAGGACCCAGCCACGTGCGGCCCCGTTGACCGTGCCCAGATGAGTCTGCCATTATTGACTTGTCTGCGAAGGACTCAGCCACGCGCGGCCCTTTTGACCGTGCCACTTGATCAAGCCATCGATGACCCATCTATGGAGGACCCAGCCACGCGCGGCCCCGTTGACCGTGCCCAGATGAGTCTGCCATTAATGACTTGTCTGCGGAGGACCCAGCCACGCGCGGCCCCATTGACCGTGCCCAGATGAACAAGCCACTGTTGATCCATCTGTGAAGGACCCAGCCACGCGCGGCTCTAATGACCGTGCCCACTTGATCAAGCCACCGATGACCATCTATGGAGGACCCAGCCACGCGCGGCCCCATTGACCGTGCCCAGATGAGTCTGCCATTAATGGCTTGTCTGTGGAGGATCCAGCCACGCGCAGTCCCATTGACCGTGCCCTGATGAACAAGCCACTGTTGATTCATCTATGGAGGACCCAGCCACGCGCGGCCCCACTCACCGTGCCCAGATGAGTCTGCCATTAATGACTTGTCTGCGGAGGACCCAGGCACGTGCGGCCCCGTTGACCGTGCCCAGATGAGTCTGCCATTATTGACTTGTCTGCGAAGGACTCAGCCACGCGCGGCCCTTTTGACCGTGCCACTTGATCAAGCCATCGATGACCCATCTATGGAGGACCCAGCCACGCGCGGCCCCGTTGACCGTGCCCAGATGAGTCTGCCATTAATGACTTGTCTGCGGAGGACCCAGCCACGCGCGGCCCCATTGACCGTGACCAGATGAACAAGCCGCTGTTAATTCATTTGTGAAGGACCCAGCCACGCGCGGCCCCATTGACCGTGCCCAGATGAACAGGCCACTGTTAATCCATCTGTGAAGGACCCAGCCACGCGCGACCCCATTGACCGTGCCCAGATGAACAAGCCACTGTTGATCCATCTGTGGAGGACCCAGCCACGCGCGGCCCTAATGACCGTGCCCAGATGAGCCTTCCATTCTGTTTACGGCCCATCTGTGGATGACCCAGCCATGCGCGGCCCCAATAACCGTGTCCAGATGAGCCTTCCACTCTGTTTATGGCCATCTGTGGATGACCCAGCCACGCGCGGCTCAATGACCGTGCCCCGAGGAACCAGCCATCGACGACCCTGCCATCATTGATCCCAGCCATCGTTGACCCCCAGCCATTGATGAACCCCCGCCATCGACGAACCAGCCAAGGAAAATTTGTCCCGCCATGTTTTCTGTTGTTTGATTTAATTTTAATTTTAATTCAAATTTATCGATCGCAGGACGATCCATTCATTTTGTCTTAATTTTAATTTTTTCCATGTTTTCTAAAAATTCTTGTTTTGCTATGTTTAAATTAACTTTTGCCATGTTTAAATTAATTTTTGCCAATTTTGTTGTTTACATGAAATTTTGCCATGATTTTTGAATTTTTGCAAATCTTAATTTTTATTTTGCCATGTGTTTTAAAATTAATTTTTATTTTTGCCATGTAATCAATATTATAATGTAATTGCTGGTCTGGCGCGGTGGCAGCGCAGTCTGCCATGACCTACCCTACGCAAAAATGTTGCCACCTAGGTAATGAGTCGTAGTGGTATTGGCTGCGCTGCTCCGCTCTCCGCTCTCCCGCCCCTGCTCTCCCGCCCACTCCAGTTTGAGCGTCGTGGGCTGCGGACGTGCCTAGCGATCGACCGGGCGGGACGCGACGAGCCAGCCAGCCTGAGAGGCTTCAGCGAGAACAGCCAAACAACCACGATCAATAAACATAACAATTACAATTTAAAAAAAAAAAAGGAGCCAATTTTATTCCATTTAAACCAAACTAAAAAAGTGAAAATTTTGGTACCAGTTGAACCAAACCATGTGCCAAAGAAACTGTACTCGACCATAACCTGCCATAACGGTCCGCCAAATCGCCATTAAAAGTCTAATAAAATAGTCTGCAGCTCGCCCTAAAACCTTTTAAACCATCAAATTAGTGCCAAAGCCAAGAATTGTGTTAAATCTACAAGGAATTTATAGATTTTATCATCAATTTTAAGCCGCCATTTCCATGTGCTTCTAATTGTGCACACACACACAAGTACCCGACAACGGTTTAGTTAAGAACCCAAAGCAGTGAATATAAAGGCCAATAATTAAAACAAAATAGCATCCAACGTTACAGCTAATTTTTTGTATAAAAACCTGCAATTTTAAATAACAATATTTTATGTTTTATTCCATGTGCTTACACCCATACACACACACACATATACATCCATATTAATTTTGGCAACGGTGTGCTGACAAAAATCCAACGAGTAACGGCGCCATAGTTTATGCATCAACCCAAGTTTTTAGAGCAGTGGTGAGTTCCCGATAGCCCAATTTGAGTCTACACAACTTTTGAGAGATCCGAGTGGAGAGATGGAGAACAAGAGAGACATGGCAGATGGTGAGCGTGAATTCAGGAGCCAGGGGAAATGTGGTGAGTTTAACTTTATGGAAGTGCTATCCATTAGTAGCACCTCCAATTCCAACTCTCATGACAAAGAGAATAGAAACACACACACTCATACTCATACTAATGATCATGCCAATTCACATACTCATACTCACTCTCATGAACACCACGTTAAAAGTTATGCTCTTAATAATAAATCGATGCAAGCCAAAACTCTTATACCAACATCTTATAATGGGTCAGGGTTCTCTTTAAACAAGGGCAGATACATGCCTACTAGCACCAACCCATTTGACACTGCTTTGCCGACTGTAAGAGAAGCTACCATTAGTACGCAGTTGGCAGCCACGACCGCCTCTCCCATGTTGCCCAGTCTTGCCGTGTCCACTGATAATAACAGCAAGCGTAATCTGTCAGCATCCTCCTCCACTATTACGAGTGCATCCAAGAGAGCTAACCCAAACTGTTCCCCTGGCAAGGTACAGTCTGTGGAGGTAGTCAATAATTTCCTGGCCAACCTGAAGTCGTTCAAAGATGCCTGTGTGAGCCTTAGGGAGAACAACTATGTTGCCACTTTTAGTGCGCCGGGTGGTAAGAGCAAGGTGCCCTCTGCCCCCAATTCTCAGTCGTCTCCAATGGCCTCGTTGCAATACAATGGTTCTAGCCCAGAGGTGTCGGCTACTCACCTGGAGTCTGCTCTTGCGGTGGTCCACTCCTCGCCAAAAGATCTGGCCAAAACTCCGCAGCGCAATGTTGTGTTCACCAGTGATATGTTCCCTTCTCTCCCTGCCCTGGCAAAGACGCCAGTGTTCAAGAGTAAATTTGCTCAGGCCTTGTATAGGGATGGTTTACAAAAGCGCAATGAAACTGCTTCTGCTGCCACCAAGCCAAAGGACGCTGCAATAGATGCCATTCAGTCCTTGCCCTTGACTCCGGTAACGACGCCGGCCACTCACAAGCCCAAAACTCCGTCTAAGCAACGATATCTTCCATCATTGACCCGTGCCAACCCTTTGACACAATGTCACAGGTGCCAGGGATTTGGTCATATGAAAGCTGATTGTAGACGCGAGTTTGTGTGCATGAAATGTGCTGGCTCCCATCCGCATGCAGAAATGTGCTTTGCATTCAGCAAACCCAGACACACGGCTGCCTGCTGCGGCAATTGTAAGGGCCAGCACATTAGTGCATATAGAGGCTGTCCGGTCTACAAGGACATTAAGTACAAACATTAAGTGGACATTAAGTAGGAAGGTCAGCGTCTCACCCAAATAGCCAGCACAGGCGCCAGGATCGTCGACAGGATATCAAACCTAATCCCTTTAGGAGCGGCAACCGGGCCAATGCGAGCCGCAAATATTCAGCAAACTCCAAGCGAGCCAATCTGGCTGAGAAACATCTAAGTAAATTTCAGGCAAAACTCAAGATGGAGCAAAGTTTGAAGGATACAGCCCAGACTCGCAAACAATTTGGCCGTCGGCAGCATAATGCGAGTCAGCAACAGCAGCAACAGAAACTAGATCAGCAATCTGTGGATGATCTGATCTTGCTTCATAAAAACACCCACACCAAACTGGATCACTTGGAAGGCCTATTCAATAGGCTCCTTCATACTCTTGGCAAGGTGACTGCTATGTTGGAAATCACGGACATATCTTTCAACAACAATCTCTCTGCGGCAGCCTCAGGTTCTGTCATGTCTGCAGAGATGCAGTCCTTGCTGGGGCATGATTCATTTATTGATGCCATTGCTGCCAATGAATCTATCTACGTTTAGATTCATTCTTGTACCCACCCCCCTAATTCTCAGTGGTCAATCTCCTTCTGCTACCCTTGTTTCTTTGGGTTCCTGAAGGTCTGTGGGGGTGGGTTACATGCCTCGGTGGTGCCGTATTGCTGCCGTATTTTGCTTGCCATGCTAATAGTATTCTTTGCCATTGATGAACCTACTCAGGTGGACCCAGCCATGCCATATGCGGTCTACTAGCCCTGCTGAGAATGACGGCCGCAATGCTCGTGCCCAAATGATCCAGCCATTGACGATCCTTGCTAGGTGGACCCAGCCATGGGCGGCCATGATAACCGCGCCCAGTTGCACCTGCCATTTTTTGAACCAACTGTAGGATGAACCAGCCACGCGTGTTTATAACGACCGTGCCCAGATGAACCAGCCATCGTCGATCCTAGCCAGGAGGACCCAGCCATGCGCGGCCATACCGACCGTGCCCAGATGCGCCAGCCATTGGTGATCCAATCCACGTTGACCCAGCCATGCGCGGCACCCATACCTGCACCAGCCACATCAGGCACATATACTTTATGCCAAGTATGAATCCGCCACACTCGGCCCACAAGCCCTTGCCGAGTTTTCCCCAGGGCCGAGTTTTGATGAGCCAAAGGCGCCTTATAGTTCGTGTCGATCAATGACCCAGCCATGAATCCAATATAACGTGGCCTTTGAGTCGATCTTTGATCAGCTTTCGCTGATCCAATTGCGTTTCAATGTTTACGCGCAATGTTCTTCATGCACCATAGCGTGGTCCTGTCATAATGCAATTTGTCTAACAATCTCTCTCATTACAGGCTCACCTGCCTTGAAATTCTTGTAATGCCTGTAATTTCTTTGATTGACCTGAAGGAAAGATCCTGCCATCGCTTCGAGGATCCACGCGCGGCCCAATAGCCGTGCCCAGATGAGCCAGCCATCGGCGACCCTAGCCAGGTGGACCCAGCCATGCGCGGCCATACCGACTTTGCCCAGATGCGCCAGCCATTGGTGATCCAATCCACGTTTTCCCAGCCATGCGCGGCACCCATATCTGCACCAGCCACATTAGGCACATATACTTTATGCCAAGTATGAATCCGCCACACTCGGCCCACAAGCCCTTGCCCAGCCAAGGTTTTGGCTGTCAGCTATGCACCAGCCATAGGCGCCTTATAGTTCGTGTCGATCAATGACCCAGCCATGAATCCAATATAACGTGGCCTTTGAGTCGATCTTTGATCAGCTTTCGCTGATCCAATTGCGTTTCAATGTTTACGCGCAATGTTCTTCATGCACCATAGCGTGGTCCTGTCATAATGCAATTTGTCTAACAATCTCTCTCATTACAGGCTCACCTGCCTTGAAATTCTTGTAATGCCTGTAATTTCTTTGATTGACCTGAAGGCAAGATCCTGCCATCGCTTCCAACTAAGGAGGATCCAGCCATATGCGCCTTAAGCGCCCTCTGAATCATGTCATCAATGAACCAGCCAAGTTTGAGCCAGACACGAATTGTCATCAAGCCCGCACCGCGGATGTCCTGTTATGCCATGGAGGATCCAGCCACATGCGCCTTTAAGCGCCCTCTGAATCATGTCATCAATGAACCAGCCAAGTTTGAGCCAGACACGAATTGTCATCAAGCCCGCGCCGCGGATGTCCTGTTATGCCATGGAGGATCCAGCCACATGCGCCTTTAAGCGCGCTCTGAATCATGTCATTAATGGCCCAGCCACGCGCGGCCCAATAGCCGTGCCCAGATGTGCCAGCCATTGACAGTCTAACCAGGAGGACCCAACCATGAGCGGCCCAAACGACCGTGCCCAGATGAGCCAGCCATCGACGACCCTAGCCAGGTGGACCCAGCCATGCGCGGCTATTATTCCCGTGCTCAGTTGAGCCAGCTATTTTTGGCTTAATAGAAGGATGACCCAGCCATGTGCGGCCCTAACGACAATGCCCAGATGAGCCATCCATCGATAATCCTAGCCAGGTGAACCCAGCCATGCGCGGCTACAATGCCCGTGCCCAGATGAACCAGCCAACCAGATGAACTGTTGACCCATCTATGGAGGACCCAGCCATGCGCGGCCCCATTGACCGTGCCCAGATGAACAAGCCACTGTTGATCCATCTGTGGAGGACCCAGCCACGCGCGGCCCCATTGACCGTGCCCAGATGAACAAGCCACTGTTGATCCATCTGTGAAGGACCCAGCCACGCGCGGCTCTAATGACCGTGCCCACTTGATCAAGCCACCGATGACCCATCTATGGAGGACCCAGCCACGCGCGGCCCCATTGACCGTGCCCAGATGAGTCTGCCATTAATGGCTTGTCTGTGGAGGATCCAGCCACGCGCGGCCCCATTGACCGTGCCCTGATGAACAAGCCACTGTTGATTCATCTATGGAGGACCCAGCCACGCGCGGCTCCACTCACCGTGCCCAGATGAGTCTGCCATTATTGACTTGTCTGTGGAGGACCCAGCCACGCGCGGCCCCATTGACCGTGCCCAGATGAGTCTGCCATTAAAGACTTGTCTGCGGAGGACCCAGCCACGTGCGGCCCTTTTGACCGTGCCACTTGATCAAGCCATCGATGACCCATCTATGGAGGACCCAGCCACGCGCGGCCCCGTTGACCGTGCCCAGATGAACAAGCCACTGTTGATCCATCTGTGGAGGACCCAGCCACGCGCGGCCCCATTGACCGTGCCCAGATGAACAAGCCACTGTTGATCCATCTGTGAAGGACCCAGCCACGCGCGGCTAAGATGCCTGCGCCCCTCTCATCAGCCAGTGACTCAGCCATTGATACCCTGCAAAAGATGACCCGCCCCGCCATGCTGATTGTTGGTTTTTCTTAACTTTAATGCAATTCAAAAATTTCAAATTCAAAAATTGTATCCATTATGAATCTTGTAAGTTAATTTGATCGCAGGACGATCTTTTCATTTTGTTTGTAATTTTAATTTGAATTTCTAATTTGCCGTGTTAATTTTAGTTTTGCCATTCTTTATTTTGCCATGTTAGTTTGTTTTGTTTTGCCATGTATTTGCTTAATTTCTCATGTTTGCTTAATTTGCCATGTTATAATTTTGCCATTGTTAATTTTAATCCTCCCATGTACTTTTTTTAATTTTCCATGTTTAAAATTAAAATTTTGTAATTGCTGGTCTGGCGCGGTGGCAGTGCAGCCTGCCATGACCTACCCTACGCAAAAATGTTGCCACCTAGGTAATGAGTCGTAGTGGTATTGGCTGCGCTGCCCCGCTCTCCGCTCTCCCGCCCACTCCAGTTTGAGCGTCGTGGGCTGCGGACGTGCCTAGCGATCGACGCGACGAGCCAGCCAGCCTGAGAGGCTTCAGCGAGAACAGCCAAGCAACCACGATCAATAAACATAACAAACACAATTTAAAAAAAAAAAAAAAAAAAAGGAGCCAATTTTATTCCATTTAAACCAAACTAAAAAAGTGAAAATTTTGATACCAGTTGAACCGAACCATGTCCCAAAGTAACTGTACTCGACCATAACCTGCCATAACGGTTTGCCAAATCGCCATTAAAAGTCTAATAAAATAGTCTGCAGCTCGCCCTAAAACCTTTTAAACCATCAAATTAGTGCCAAAGCAAAGAATTGTGTTAAATCTGCAAGGAATTTATAGATTTTATCATCAATTTTAAGCCGCCATTTCCATGTGCTTCTAATTGTGCACACACACACACGCTCCACAAAAGTGCCCGACAACGGTTTAGTTAAGAACCCAAAGCAGTGAATATAAAGGCCAATAATTAAAACAAAATAGCATCCAACGTTACAGCTAATTTTGTGTATAAAAACCTGCAATTTTAAATAACAATATTTTATGTTTTATTCCATGTGCTTTAACCCATACACACACACACATATACATCCATATAAATTTGGCAACGGTGTGCTGACAAAAATCCAACGAGTAACGGCGCCATAGTTTATGCATCAACCCAAGTTTTTGGAGCAGTGGTGAGTTCCCGATAGCCCAATTTGAGTCTACACAACTTTTGAGAATTCCGAGTGGAGAGATGGAGAACAAGAGAGACATGGCAGATGGTGAGCGTGAATTCAGGAGCCAGGGGAAATGTGGTGAGTTTAACTTTATGGAAGTGCTATCCATTAGTAGCACCTCCAATTCCAACTCTCATGACAAAGAGAATAGAAACACACACACTCATACTCATACTAATGATCATGCTCACGCCAAATCACATACTCATACTCACTCTCATGAACACCACGTTAAAAGTTATGCTCTTAATAATAAATCGATGCAAGCCAAAACTCTTATACCAACATCTTATAATGGGTCAGGGTTCTCTTTAAACGAGGGCAGATACATGCCTACTAGCACTAACCCACTTGACACTGCTTTGCCGACTGTAAGAGAAGCTACCATTAGTACGCAGTTGGCAGCCACGTCCGCCTCTCCCATGTTGCCCAGTCTTGCCGTGTCCACTGATAATAACAGCAAGCGTAATCTGTCAGCATCCTCCTCCACTATTACGAGTGCATCCAAGAGAGCCAACCCAAACTGTTCCCCTGGCAAGGTACAGTCTAAGCGCAGGAGGTAGTCAATAATTTCCTGGCTAACCTGAAATCGTTCAAAGATGCCTGTGTGAGCCTTAGGGAGAAAAACTATGTTGCCACTTTTAGTGCCCCGGGAGGTAAGTGCAAGGTGCCCTCTGCCCCCAATTCTCAGTCGTCTCCTATGGCCACGATGCAATACAATGGTTCTAGCCCAGAGGTGTCAGCCACCCACCAGGAGTCTGCTCTTGCGGTTATTCATTCCTCGCCAAAAAAGCTGGCCAAAACACCGCAGCGCAATTTTGTGTTTACCGATGATAGTTTTCCTGCTCTCCCAGCCCCGGCAAAAACGCCAGTGTTCAAGAGTAAATTTGCTCAGGCCTTATATAGGGATGGTTTGCAAAAGCGCAATGAAACTGCTTCTGCTCCCACCATGCCAAAGGACGCTGCAATAGATGCCATTCAGTCCTTGCCCTTGACTCCGGTCACGACGCCGGCCACTCACAAGCCCAAAACTCCGTCTAGGCAACGATATCTTCCATCATTGACCCGTGCCAACCCTTTGACACAATGTCACAGGTGCCAGGGATTTGGTCATATGAAAGCTGATTGTAGACGCGAGTTTGTGTGCATGAAATGTGCTGGCTCCCATCCGACCTTTGCATGCAGCAAACCCAGACACACGGCTGCCTGCTGCGGCAATTGTAAGGGTCAGCACATTAGTGCATATAGAGGCTGTCCGGTCTACAAGGACATTAAGTACAAACTATATGGCTCTCAATTCTCTGCCAAGTCCCCCAATCATCGCTTAGGGTTCGCCAAGTATTCTCAACATTCTAGACCCAAAACTAATGCTAACCACAGACCAAAGCATCAACAACAGCGTAGTTCGCAGGGGCCCAGCAACAATAATAATAATTATTGGAACATTCTTCGGCAGAGTGACTATAAAATGGCTGAAAGACCAGCTTCTCACCCAAATAGCCAGCACAGGCGCCAGGATCGTCGTCAGGATATCAAACCCAATCCCTTTAGGAGCGGCAAACGGGCCAATGCGAGCCCCAAAAATGCAGCAAAGTCCAAGCGAGCCAATCCGGCTGAGAAACATCTAAGCAAATTTCAGGCAAAACTCAAGATGGAGCAAAGTTTGAAGGATACAGCCCAGACTTGTAAACAATTTGGCCGTCGGCAGCATAATACGAGTCAGCAACAGAAACTAGATCAGCAATCTGTGGATGATCTGATCTTGCTTCACAAAGACACCCACACCAAACTGGATCACTTGGAAGGTCTATTTAATAGGCTCCTTCATACTCTCGGCAAGGTGACTGCCATGTTGGAAATCACGGATATATCTTTCAACAACAATCTCTCTGCGGCAGCCTCAGGTTCTGTCATGTCCGCAGAGATGCAGTCCTTGCTGGGGCATGATTCATTTATTGATGCCATTGCTGCCAATGAATCTATCTACGTTTAGATTCATTCTTGTACCCACTCCCCTAATTCTCAGTGGTCAATCTCCTTCTGCCACCCTTGTTTCTTTGGGTTCCTGAAGGTCTGTGGGGGTGGGTTACATGCTTCGGTGGTCATGCTTTGCTACCGGATTTTGCTTGCCATGCTAATAGTATTCTTTGCCATTAATGAACCTACTCAGGTGGACCCAGCCATGCCATATGCGGTCCACAAGCTTTGCTGAGAATGATGAGCCCAGATCGAGCCAGCCATCGACAATTCTAGCCAGGAGGACCCAGCCATGCGCGGTCACAATAACCGTGCCCAGTTGTGCCTGCCACTTTTGGCCCAACAGTTGGAGGACCCAGCCACGCGCGGCTCTAATGACCGTGCCCATTTGATCAAGCCATTGATGACGCATCTTTGGAGGACCCAGCCACGCGCGGCTATTTATTCTGCGCCATCCAAACCAGCCAATGTTATCCCCAGTCAATGTGCGAGCCTGCCACGCGCGGCCCCGAAGTCTGCGCTGAGGATGATCCAGCCATATCCGGCTCCTACGACCGTGCCCAGATGAGTCTGCCATTACGCCTTGTCTGCGAAAGACCCAGCCACGCGCGGCCCCATTGACCGTGCCCAGAGGAACCAGCCATCTTCGATCCTAGCCAGGTGGACCCAGCCACGCGCGGCTACAACGACCGTGCCCAGAAGAGCCTGCCAACCATGGCCAACTGAAGAATGACCCTGCCATGCGCGGCTACAATGCCCGTGCCTAGTTGAGCCAGCCATTTTTGGCCTAACAGAAGGATGACCCAGCCATGCGCGGCCCAATGTTTGTGCCCAGATGAGCCAGCCATCGTCAATCCTAGCCAAGAGGACCCAGCCATGCGCCGCCACAATAACTGTGCCATTTTTTGGCGTATCAAAAGGATGACCCAGCCACGCGCGGCTCAAACGACCGTGCCCAGATGAGCCTGCCATCGACATTCCAAACCAGGAGGACCCAGCCATGTGCGGCTACAATAACCGTGCCCAGTTGTGCCGGCCACTTTTGGCCCAACTGTTGGATGACCCAGCCACGCGTGGCCCAAACGACCGTGCCCAGATGAGCCAGCCTTTGATAATCTTAGCCAGGAGGACCCAGCCATGCGCGGCTACAATGCCCGTTCCCATATGAGCCTGCCATTTTTTTGGCGTATCAGAAGGATGACCCAGCCACGCGCGGCTCAAACGACCGTGCCCAGATGAGCCTGCCATCGACATTCCAAACCAGGAGGACCCAGCCATGTGCGGCTACAATAACCGTGCCCAGTTGTGCCGGCCACTTTTGGCCCAACTGTTGGATGACCCAGCCACGCGCGGCCCAAACGACCGTGCCCAGATGAGCCAGACATCGTCGATCCTAGCCAGGAGGACCCAGCCATGCGCGGCCATACCGACTGTGCCCAGATGCGCCAGCCATTGGTGATCCAATCCACGTTTTCCCAGCCATGCGCGGCACCCATATCTGCACCAGCCACATTAGGCACATATACTTTATGCCAAGTATGAATCCGCCACACTCGGCCCACAAGCCCTTGCCGAGTTTTCCCCAGCCAAGGTTTTGGCTGTCAGCTATGCACCAGCCAAAGGCGCCTTATAGTTCGTGTCGATCAATGACCCAGCCATGAATCCAATATAACGTGGCCTTTCAGTCGATCTTTGATCAGCTTTCGCTGATCCAATTGCGTTTCAATGTTTACGCGCAATGTTCTTCATGCACCATAGCGTGGTCCTGTCATAATGCAATTTGTCTAACAATCTCTCTCATTACAGGCTCACCTGCCTTGAAATTCTTGTAATGCCTGTAATTTCTTTGATTGACCTGAAGGCAAGATCCTGCCATCGCTTCCAACTAAGTAGGATCCAGCCATATGCGCCCTCTGAATATTGTCATCAATGAACCAGCCAAGTTTGAGCCAGACACGAATTGCCATCAAGACCGCGCCGCGAATGTTTAGTCATGTCAAGGAAGATCCAGCCACATGCGCCTTTAAGCGCCCTCTGAATCATGTCATCAATGAACCAGCCAAGTTTGAGCCAGACACGAATTGCCATCAAGCCCGCGCCGCGGTTGTCAAGTTATGCCAAGGAGGATCCAGCCACATGCGCCTTTAAGCGCGCTCTGAATCATGTCATTAATGGCCCAGCCACGCGCGGCCCAATAGCCGTGCCCAGATGTGCCAGCAATTGACATTCTAACCAGGAGGACCCAACCATGAGCGGCCCAAACGACCGTGCCCAGATGAGCCAGCCATCGACGATCCTAGCCAGGTGGACCCAGCCATGCGCGGCCCAAACGACCGTGCCCAGATGAGCCATCCATCGACAATCCTAGCCAGGAGGACCCAGTTACGCGCGGCTATTATGCCCGTTCCCAGTTGAGCCAGCTATTTTTGGCTTAATAGAAGGATGACCCAGCCATGTGCGGCCCAAACAACAATGCCCAGATGAGCCATCCATCGATAATCCTAGCCAGGTGAACCCAGCCATGCGCGGCTACAATGCCCGTGCCCAGATGAGCCTGCCAACCCTGGCCAACTGAAGGATGACCCAGCCATGCGCGGCAACAATGACCGTGCCCAGATGATCCAGCCACTGTTGACCCATATATGGAGGCCCAGATGAACAAGCCACTGTTGATCCATCTGTGGAGGACCCAGCCACGCGCGGCCCCATTGACCGTGCCCAGATGAACAAGCCACTGTTGATCCATCTGTGAAGGACCCAGCCACGCGCGGCTCTAATGACCGTGCCCACTTGATCAAGCCACCGATGACCCATCTATGGAGGACCCAGCCACGCGCGGCCCCATTGACCGTGCCCAGATGAGTCTGCCATTAATGACTTGTCTGTGGACGATCCAGCCACGCGCGGCCCCATTGACCGTGCCCTGATGAACAAGCCACAGTTGATTCTTCTATGGAGGACCCAGCCACGCGCGGCCCAATGACCGTGCCCCGAGGAACCAGCCATTGTTGATCCATCTGCGGTGGACCCAGCCATGCGCGGCCCTTATGACCGTGCCCAGATGAGTTTGCCATTACGCCTTGTCTGCGAGGGACCCATCCACGCGCGGCCCTATTGACCGTGCCCAGATGAACCAGCCACTGTTGATCCATCTGTGGAGGACCCAGCCACGCGCGGCCCCATTGACCGTGCCCAGATGAGTCTGCCATTATTGACTTGTCTGCGAAGGACCCAGCCACGTGCGGCCCTTATGACCGTGCCACTTGATCAAGCCATTGATGACCCATCTATGGAGGACCCAGCCACGCGCGGCCCCATTGACCGTGCCCAGATGAACAAGCCACTGTTGATCCATCTGCGGAGGACCCAGCCACGCGCGGCCCTTATGACCGTGCCCAGATGAGTCTGCCATTACGCCTTGTCTGTGGAGGACCCAGCCACGCGCGGCCCCATTGACCGTGCCCAGATGAGTCTGCCATTATTGACTTGTCTGCGAAGGACCCAGCTGTAATGGGTAACCGTTTGTAGGCGAGATGTTGGGGGGCTCGGATATGGCCGCACGTATGATTTTCCGGCTACTGGCTCGTCAAAGTGGGGGGGTGATGTTATTTTGCCATATCCCGAGGCCTACGGGCTTATTATAATAAAAAAACGTGCAAGACGAACCAAGAACAACAAGGAACAGACCGGACAGAACAATTCACGAGATATGACAATTTTCTTTGGACAACACTATCTCGGGGTCAATCGGGTGGATCCGCTGCTGATGTTGCGGCTCCTTTTTGTGCCCACCCAACCTTGGCCATGGTTTCCTTTCCTAACAAAATGATGGCCCCTAGAAGGTGTTAGGGAAGGGGTTCCTTAGCGGAGATCAAAATGGGGCTTTCTTTAAAACATTATAAGTATTTTATTTAAATTTAAAACAATAAAAAAATGTACTAACTATCATGTTACAAAAGTTACTATTAATTTTAGAATTTAAAATAAATTTGTAAGCGCCAATTTAACAAAAAAAATAAATAATTCAAAAATCCAAAATAAATTATTCGCCAAATTGACTTAAGGTCTCTGGTTGGCAGAATATGTACATGCCAAATATATTCCTTTAAATTACTTTTATATTTACTCTACAAAACTGTACGGGACTTTTATGACCGTCAGGTGCACTTGTTTTTCTCAATTTTATAAGTTAGGCCTCACGCACATTACAGGGAACTCTCAATAATGGATACTAAAGCAATGAAGGTAAAACAAAGGAAAATTTCACTCACATATTTCTTTCCATTTTCCGGCAGGGATCCACGAAAGCGCTTTCCTGGGCTGCGGCTTAGAATTAGATTAGAATTCACGTTTTTTTTGTTTTTTTTTTTTTTTTTGGAGTTACTGTCCCTTGTAGGGAGGTCTCACTTTGCTTAAAAACTATGCACCTTGCGCGATCATAAGGCCGTTTATAGGGTCAATGCCCTTTTTAAGTTAAGGAAAACAAGAAAGGAAAGCTAACTTCGGGCGGAGCCAAAGTTGATATACCCTTGCAGTTAAAACCGGAATATAGAATAGAATCTGTACCAAGTTCCAGCTTTCTATCTTCAAAAACACGAACGTTGGGCCATTTCCAATCGTTCAGTTATATGGCAGCTATAGGATATAGTCGGCCGATCCTTATGAAATTTGATAGGTTGGATCAACTGACCAAAAATAGAATCTGTATTAAATTCCAGCTTTCTATCTTCAAAAACACGAAAGTTGGGTCATTTTCGATCGTTCAGTTATATGGCAGCTATAGGATATAGTCGACCGATCCTTATAAAATTCGGCACGTCGTATTATTTTGCCAAAAATAGCTCTTGTGTCAAATTTGAACTCTCTAACTCTAAAAACACCAAAGTTATACCATTTCCGATCAATCAGTTATATGGCAGCTATAGGATATAGTCGGCCGATCCGGGCCGTTCCGACTTATATACTGCGTGCAAAGAAAAGAAGGGTGTGTGCAAAGTTTCAAGACGATAGCTTCAAAACTGAGTGACTAGTTCGCGTAGAAACAGACAGACGGACAGACAGACGGACAGACAGACGGACAGACGAACATGCTCATATCAACTCAGGAGGTGATCCTGATCAAGAATATATATACTTTATAGGGTCGGAGATGTCTCCTTCACTGCGTTGCACACTTTTGACCAAAATTATAACTCTTGCACCTTGCACTTTTGACTCTGCAAGGGTATAAAAACTGACAAAACTTAATAGAACTAAAAAAAAACCCTTAATATATACCCAAGCCCATTAGGAGTTAAAGGCCACTCGCTATGATCTGGATTGCTGCGGGCTTCACTTAGTTTTTAGGCACCGCACTTTTAGGCACTTTTCCACACTTTCACTGGTTGTTGGCTTGCCTGGGAAGGATCATCCGGAGAAATTAATCAAGTGTTGATCGGTCGGTTTAGCCTCTGCGGACTTCATGTGGACGTTAAGGTTAGGTTACGTAAGGCATACGACATAGACTTTTTTTCGGGGGGTTTTCTGGGGACTTTACACTTTTGCCCACATTACATAGTTTTTACTTTTCTTAAGCTACTTATCATAGAAAACTATGGCCTACGTGTCCCTATTCTGCCTGGCCTATGATTTAGACGAACCCCACGATTGGGGAAAGATGAACCGCCGACCGCGTTTCCTACTAAATTGGGGTTCTCCTCGGTCCTCCACTGCACTGTAACGTGCCTGTCGACCCACAGTCGCATCCGATGCTATCCGAAAAAAAAAATTAGCACCTTCCTATAAGCGCACCAGGCAACGGTTTAGCGCCACTTACCCTTCGAGATAACTCCCGGGGTTTTCTTCTGTTCCGTAGTGCCGTCCTAGGATTTTCCACCAAATATAGAAGGGTTTTTTTTTTCCCAAAACTAAATTTCCAAATTTCCAAAAATATATAAATCTTCACCGCTTCAGGCTTCAAATGGGAAAGACTCTTTGCCCGTTCGACTGGCAGCCATTAGCCTAGACCTTTCGCCTATCCCTTTTTAGTCGCTCCTTAGCACTTTCTAATTTTCTTCCTCTGTTAAGTGCCTGGAAGCGACTGTTAGCTGACCTAACAGTGACCGCTAGCAACCCTAACAGAACCGCTACCTTAACAGCCTAACCTAACAGAGCAGCTACATTACACAGCCACGCGCGGCCCCATTGACCGTGCCCAGATGAGTCTGCCATTAAAGACTTGTCTGCGGAGGACCCAGCCACGTGCGGCCCTTTTGACCGTGCCACTTGATCAAGCCATCGATGACCCATCTATGGAGGACCCAGCCACGCGCGGCCCCATTGACCGTGCCCAGATGAACAAGCCATTATTGACCCATCTATGGAGGACCCAGCCACGCGCGGCTAAGATGCCTGCGCCCCTCTTGATGCCATTGATGACCTGCAAAAGATACCTGCCCCGCCATGCTGATTGTTGGTTTTAAATTTAATGCAATTCAAAAATTTAATTTGTAAACATCATGAATCTTGTAAGTTAATTTGATCGCAGGACGATCTTTTCATTTTGTTTGTAATTTTAATTTGAATTTATAATTTGTCCAGTTTGAGCGTCGTGGGCTGCGGACGTGCCTAGCGATCGACCGGGCGGGACGCGACGAGCCAGCCAGCCTGAGAGGCTTCAGCGAGAAAAGCCAAACAACCACGATCAATAAACATAACAAATTCAATAAACAATTTTAAAAAAAAAAAAAGCCAATTTTATTCCATTTAAACTAAACTAAAAAAGTGAAAATTTTGATACCAGTTGAACCAAACCATGTGCCAAAGAAACTGTACTCGACCATAACCTGCCATAACGGTCCGCCAAATCGCCATTAAAAGTCTAATAAAATAGTCTGCAGCTCGCCCTAAAACCTTTTAAACCATCAAATTAGTGCCAAAGCCAAGAATTGTGTTAAATCTGCAAGGAATTTATAGATTTTATCATCAATTTTAAGCCGCCATTTCCATGTGCTTCTAATTGTGCACACACACACAAGTACCCAACAACGGCTTAGTTTGGAACCCAAAGCAGTGAATATAAAGGCCAATAATTAAAACAAAATAGCATCCAACGTTACAGCTAATTTTGTGTACAAAAACCTGCAATTTAAGTAACAATATTTTATGTTTTATTCCATGTGCTTACACCCATACACACACACACATATACATCCATATTAATTTTGGCAACGGTGTGCTGACAAAAATCCAACGAGTAACGGCGCCATAGTTTATGCATCAACCCAAGTTTTTAGAGCAGTGGTGAGTTCCCGATAGCCCAATTTGAGTCTACACAACTTTTGAGAGATCCGAGTGGAGAGATGGAGAACAAGAGAGACATGGCAGATGGTGAGCGTGAATTCAGGAGCCAGGGGAAATGTGGTGAGTTTAACTTTATGGAAGTGCTATCCATTAGTAGCACCTCCAATTCCAACTCTCATGACAAAGAGAATAGAAACACACACACTCATACTCATACTAATGATCATGCTCACGCCAATTCACATACACATACTCACTCTCATGAACACCACGTTAAAAGTTATGCTTTTAATAATAAATCGATGCAAGCCAAAACTCTTATACCAACATCTTATAATGGGTCAGGGTTCTCTTTAAACAAGGGCAGATACATGCCTACTAGCACCAACCCATTTGACACTGCTTTACCGACTGTAAGAGAAGCTACCATTAGTACGCAGTTGGCAGCCACGACCGCCTCTCCCCTGTTGCCCAGTCTTGCCGTGTCCACTGATAATAACCGCAAGCGTAATCTGTCAGCATCCTCCTCCACTATTACGAGTGCATCCAAGAGAGCCAACCCAAACTGTTCCCCTGGCAAGGTACAGTCTGTGGAGGTAGTCAATAATTTCCTGGCCAACCTGAAGTCGTTCAAAGATGCCTGTGTGAGCCTTAGGGAGAACAACTATGTTGCCACTTTTAGTGCGCCGGGTGGTAAGAGCAAGGTGCCCTCTCGCCAAAGATCTGGCCAAAACTCCGCAGCGCAATGTTGTGTTCACCAGTGATATGTTCCCTTCTCTCCCTGCCCTGGCAAAGACGCCAGTGTTCAAGAGTAAATTTGCTCAGGCCTTGTATAGGGATGGTTTACAAAAGCGCAATGAAACTGCTTCTGCTGCCACCAAGCCAAAGGACGCTGCAATAGATGCCATTCAGTCCTTGCCCTTGACTCCGGTAACGACGCCGGCCACTCACAAGCCCAAAACTCCGTCTAAGCAACGATATCTTCCATCATTGACCCGTGCCAACCCTTTGACACAATGTCACAGGTGCCAGGGATTTGGTCATAAGAAAGCTGATTGTAGACGCGAGTTTGTGTGCATGAAATGTGCTGGCTCCCATCCGACCTTTGCATGCAGCAAACCCAGACACACGGCTGCCTGCTGCGGCAATTGTAAGGGCCAGCACATTAGTGCATATAGATGCTGTCCGGTCTACAAGGACATTAAGTACAAACTATATGGCTCTCAATTCTCTGCCAAGTCCCCCAATCATCGTTCAGGGTTCGCCAAGTATTCTCAACATTCTAGACCCAAAGCTAATGCTAACCATAGACCAAAGCATCAACAGCAGCGTAGTTCACAGGGGCCCAGCAACAATAATAATTATTATTGGAACATTCTTCGGCAGAGTCACTCTAAAATGGCTGAAAGGCCAGCGTCTCACCCAAATAGCCAGCACAGGCGCCAGGATCGTCGACAGGATATCAAACCTAATCCCTTTAGGAGCGGCAACCGGGCCAATGCGAGCCGCAAATATTCAGCAAACTCCAAGCGAGCCAATCTGGCTGAGAAACATCTAAGTAAATTTCAGGCAAAACTCAAGATGGAGCAAAGTTTGAAGGATACAGCCCAGACTCGCAAACAATTTGGCCGTCGGCAGCATAATGCGATTCAGCAACAGCAGCAACAGAAACTAGATCAGCAATCTGTGGATGATCTGATCTTGCTTCATAAAAACACCCACACCAAACTGGATCACTTGGAAGGCCTATTCAATAGGCTCCTTCATACTCTTGGCAAGGTGACTGCCATGTTGGAAATCACGGATATATCTTTCAACAACAATCTCTCTGCGGCAGCCTCAGGTTCTGTCATGTCTGCAGAGATGCAGTCCTTGCTGGGGCATGATTCATTTATTGATGCCATTGCTAGATTCATTCTTGTACCCACTCCCCTAATTCTCAGTGGTCAATCTCCTTCTGCTACCCTTGTTTCTTTGGGTTCCTGAAGGTCTGTGGGGGTGGGTTACATGCCTCGGTGGTCATACTTTGCTGCCGTATTTTGCTTGCCATGCTAATAGTATTCTTTGCCATTGATGAACCTACTCAGGTGGACCCAGCCATGCCATATGCGGTCTACTAGCCCTGCTGAGAATGACGGCCCCAATGCTCGTGCCCAAATGATCCAGCCATTGACGATCCTTGCTAGGTGGACCCAGCCATGCGCGGCCATGATAACCGCGCCCAGTTGCACATGCCATTTTTTGAACCAACTGTAGGATGAACCAGCCACGCGCGACCCAAATGACCGTGCCCAGATGAGCCAGCCATCGTCAATCCTAGCCAGGAGGACCCAGCCACGTGCGGCCATGATAACCGTGCTCAGTTGCGTCTGCCATTTTTGGCCCAACTGTTGGATTGACCCAGCCACGCGCGGCCCAAACGACCGTGCCCAGATGAGCCAGCCATCGACAATCCAAACCTGGAGGACCCAGCCACGAGGGCCCAAATGACCGTGCCCAGATGAGCCAGCCATCGACAATCCAAACCAGGAGGACCCAGCCATGTGCGGCCACAATGATCGTGCCCAGTTGTGCCTGCCACTTTTGGCGCATCAGAAGGATGACCCAGCCATGCGTGGCCCAAACGACCGTGACCAGAAGAGCCAGCCATCGTCAATCCTAGCCAGGAGGACCCAGCCATGCGTGGCCGCAATAACCGTGCCCAGTTGTGCCTTCCACTTTTGGCCCACCTATTGGATGACCCAGACACGCGTGTTCATAACGACCGTGCCCAGATGAACCAGCCATCGTCGATCCTAGCCAGGAGGATCCAGCCATGCGCGGCCATACCGACCGTGCCCAGATGCGCCAGCCATTGGTGATCCAATCCACGTTGACCCAGCCATGCGCGGCACCCATACCTGCACCAGCCACATCAGGCACATATACTTTATGCCAAGTATGAATCTGCCACACTCGGCCCACAAGCCCTTGCCGAGTTTTCCACAGCCAAGGTTTTGGCTGTCAGCTATGCACCAGCCAAAGGCGCCTTATAGTTCGTGTCGATCAATGACCCAGCCATGAATCCAATATAACGTGGCCTTTCAGTCGATCTTTGATCAGCTTTCGCTGATTCAATTGCGTTTCAATGTTTACGCGCAATGTTCTTCATGCACCATAGCGTGGTCCTGCCATAATGCAATTTGTCTAACAATCTCTCTCATTACAGGCTCACCTGCCTTGAAATTCTTGTAATGCCTGTAAATTCTTTGATTGACCTGAAGGCAAGATCCTGCCATTGCTTCCAACTAAGGAGGATCCAGCCATATGCGCCTTAAGCGCCCTCTGAATCATGTCATCAATGAACCATCCAAGTTTGAGCCAGACATAAATTGCCATCAAGCCTGCGCCGCGGATGTTTAGTCATGCCAAGGAAGATCCAGCCACATGCGCCTTTAAGCGCCCTCTGAATCATGTCATCAATGAACCAGCCAAGTTTGAGCCAGACACG